>NC_134484.1:207805813-208105813 GCF_040206685.1 Ascaphus truei | reverse complement strand
CGCGCATGCGCCTGTCAGCACGTCCTGAACAGCAATACCGGCTCCCTACCTGTACCAAAGCTGTGCGCAAGCGGGGAGATTATAGAGCCTGTTACAAAGGCGTTATTTACATCCGTTATGCACGTATATGACGATTGCCGTACTGTGCATGCATCAATAAGTGGGAAAAAGTAGTGCTTCACTTTAAGTACATTTTCGCTTTACATACATGCTCCGGTCCCATTGCGTATGTTAATGCGGGGTATGCCTGTACAATGATATACCAAATAAGAAATCATGGTAAGGATGTGTACCAGGGAGTAATCTGATTGCCATTATTTTGAGACAGGAAGCAATTTATTTTTCACCTTATGAGATATAATTAGATGATATTTCACTGGGTTATTTTTGTTTGCCTTCCTCTGGATCAAAATACTGTAAGTACAAATACAGCTCAACCACATTATAGCGCAATCCGCTACAATGCGGATCCGCTTATAAAGCGTCTGAGCCTTGCTCCCGTTTTCCGCCTATTTCTAAATCCAAAACACATTAAAGCTATTGAGTTTCCACTTACCTTTGCTTTTTTGTTGCCACCAGTGTGCATACGCAAGACAGGGTATGGGTTGCAGGGAGCTGTATAACTTTCGCGTGGGACTTCCAAGTGCGCGGCTCTCTATGAATTGAGGTACAGGGTTTTTTTTTTGGTTGGTGCTCAGCAGTGGGTGAGGCTTCTCTGCTGCTGCTGACCCCAGGCATGAAAAGGTTGTGCCCTTATTTGTGTGCTCCTTGTCAGAGGGTCACACCACCAGTCTCGAGGGACCCCCTCCATCCCCGCCTGCACCCGGATGTCACATGCCTGGATAATGGACAGGCATGCCGTTCTACATGGCGAGGTGGCCATATTAATGTAATGTGATAAACATGTGTAATGGGTTCCATTTTCCATAGCTGCCTCAGAGTTAGCCACGAAAATATTAACCCCTTTGCTGCAAAGTCCCTTCTGGCAGCAAAAGGGTTAAATATAATTACTGGAAGAACATGAACATATAAAAGATAACCTCAAAGGGTAATGCATTGCTTGGCATTTCATAGTGCTCTGCAGGCTTATCTAGGGTGGTTTGTTATGACAGCCGGACAGCGCAGAGAAGGACAGAGGACTGGGCGCAGAGCCAAAGAGCAGGGAACTGATCAATGTGAGAGTTAGTCTGCTGAAAGCAATTACTACTAACACACAAACACAAACCTATATGACCCGTGGTGTCGGATCACCAGCACCCTGCGAAGCTGCTCCGGGTAAGTCCTGCGTCGGGGTGCCGCCAGGTCTGGGACAGCTGGGAAAGTTATCCCAGCTCTCCCCCTCCAGCGGACGCGGAACCCCAGATCGCGGCAGCCAATTTTTTTCTGCGATCCCCGTTATGACGCGGTCGCATTATGTGGACCCAAGCACCACGTTATAATGGGGTTCAGCAGTATAGGGTAATGTATCTGTCGCCTACATTTAGCATATGTTGAACTTGATGGACATATGTCTTTTTTCAACCTCATCTACTATATGTAACTATGTAACTATATTACAAATAACTTTCATAAATTAACTTTGAAGTACATAAGGGAACACCATTGGTAATATGCTTTTTATGCATTTAAGTAGTAAATATAAAATGGTTTGCTAATGGAATTTGTTGTATAAATAGATCACATTATCATTTGTAGCCAGCCTTTTTTTATGTATAAAAATAAATATCTGGCTAAACAATATTTTTTGTCTTTTGTAAAGGGTACATGTGGCTTCGAGCTCCAGATAAACAGGTGCCTTGATCTTGCAGAGTATCTTTACAAGAGCATAGAAACAAGAGAAAGTTTTGAACTCGTCTTTCCTGATGAGGTAAGCCCCCAGCCAAAATCAAATGCATAAGTATTTACCCTTTACTTACTCTACTCCAAATAAAGCATATACTATATACCACTGTTCATAAAGAAATAACTGTAGTATTGTATTGAGCCATACCATATATATACTAATTGGCACTTTAACTGGTGTTTCAGTTTTGGTTGTAAAAAGTGTTTTGTGTTTTGGTTTTGGTGGAATCATTTGTGTTGGTTTTTTGATTTGCAAAACAATTATGGGAAAAAATAAAAATAAAAAGGAACTATTTTTTCAAAATTTGAGCAAACTTTTTTGAACTTCAAACTTTTTCCAATAGTTTAAATATGAGGATGAACCATATCTGGGTCTTCGCTCAAATTTCACTGGGATTCTAAAATGTATATTGAAATTCAACTCAAACTTCCAAGTAAACTTAAAAGTTCAACAAGTTTGAATTTTGAAATCACAAATCTGCCCATCTTGTATATATCCACAGACCTATAAATCATCCACTTACAAAAGTAAAAGATAATTTTAAAAATTTAAGTTGTAAACAATGGCAACTGTTTGAAAATATACAAGTCAAGAGGTCCATTTCACAGAAGACCAGGCATTTACACCTTTATATCGGGATCATATCACTAAGCAAAACCAAATAGTAAAACAAATTGTCATTAATTCCATAGAAACAGACGTACACACGGTGGATTACAAAATACAAGAGAAAAAACACTTTCTGGGGGTCTGGGCTGCAAAACTAGTCTTTCTTAGGTGAAACAGTCCATAGAAAAATTTCTTTAGGTTGACCGAGACTTGGCCCGAAATGTCCTGGAAATTAAATTGGCATAAAGTTCCTGACGCCACCGCTGTATCTGCTCCGGAGATGCCGAAATCCCTTGACCAGGATGTGTGTAAACGGGTAAACAGAGTGTTAGCCCACCAGGCGCTCAGAAGTATAGGAATGCTGTTGAATGTTGATTAAAGCATATTCAGGGACATCGGTCATGGCAGACTCCAAACAAGTGAATATATGAATAGTCTTTCCCAGCAACTGGCTCTGAATGAGCACTAATAATGTTGAGATAAAAAGACTCACTTTTGAATGGAGTTAATGGCGCCGTGGCCTCACGATCCTCATGTCACTTGTTCAACCGCCAACCCTTCTGTAATGACTCCGTCACGCTAGGTGATCATCAGCCCAGCAAGGACTGCAAAATCAATGTGTGGCGCCGTAACACCACGATGTTCTGAAGATTCTTCCAACCGCCAACCCTCCTGCAACCGCTCCGTCGCAGTGGGTGGTCACATGACCGGCGGCTATGACGTAACTTCCGGATCAGCGGGCAAAACAGCAGGGAAAACAGCAACAGCTCGGCGTGCTATCGGCAAAAAGTAACACATAGGAAATCCTCCCACAGGAGGTGTAGACGCAGCACAGCCGAAATAGAAGGAATATTTCGGCTGTGCTGCGTCTACACCTCCTGTGGGAGGATTTCCTATGTATCCCTTGACCAGGAGATAGTACCAAACGTCCTGGTACTCTTTTCGGCTTGCAATCCCAGCTGCGACCGCAACGTTCTATTTTCAGAACTTGACCCCCAAAGTGGAAATTTCTCACCTTGAAATTTCTGTAGCTGGCTCGCGTCTATTTATCTCTGAGCATCTTTTGGTGGTTTCAAATTTGCTGCTGCTGTCTTGGCGCTTCGAATCTGGCAAATGGATTGGCTGCAGGGTTTCTTATAGTATTTTGGAATTCATTGACAAAATACTACAGCCAATCCCAGCGTGGGAACTTTCCAACCAGCCACTCAGATGGCTACCAGTCTTCTGAAGCCGGGCAAGCAGATCTTCTGAATAAAACAAGAGCATGAACGAGTTTGCCACTTTAGCCACTTGCTATGCAGAAGCCACCCACGGGGCTAGGTGCCTCCAGGTCTGGAAGGCGAATGCTAGCTGGAACGGCTTGCATTGAGCCCAGGACATGTGTACTTCACCTAGCCATCCTGCCCAAATGTTCTTCACACCTCTGGCAGCATCTGTGGCTTTCAAGTCCGGACCTTGAGTTGACACAGTGGCACCACAGTTTGGTAGCCCCCTGGCTCACTCAGAATACCGGCATTGAATGTCCCAGCTTATTTTACAGTGCACAAGTATAATACATTTTAAACATACCTGTTTAATAAAATATACTTTACACTTTTATTCTGTCTTTGTCTTCTTGTTATGAGAGATAGAATGATATTCTTGGCGTCCCCCCTTTACCATTCTATGATACCACACATCCCTATGCCCCATTTACCTTTCTGGTCTGTGCTGGAGCAGGGAATCCTAGTGGTGAGTCGTGCAAGCGTTTTCAAGGGAAGATTTTGCCGGAGCAATGTGTCTCAATGTATACGAGAATCTGACCTGATTCCTGTGTACATTTTTGGGGTATCCAGCAACTCTGGAACCCCGCTCTCTAGACACATTCTGACAAAACTTTCTCCGTAAAACCCCTCTTGAAATTCATAGCCTAGCAATCTCTGCTTTCTGGCACACCTGGAAAGGTAAAACACAGAAAATTATTTATTGTCCCACAATTACATACATTGCCTGTAACAAACGGGTTCAAAAGATGACACTCTAAACCCCAAATATGGATCAGAGGAAACAGCCGGGCATAATACCTTTATTGATGGCCTGGTTAACCCCTCACCATCACAGTCCATGTTCTATGTTTAAGATCATTTTTTTTCTGTACCTACTTTATTCCCTAGATCTTATAATTTATTTTTATGTCAATAAACCAATCAGAAATTTGCTCTATTAGAGATATGAATAGTAGATATTTCAACTATAGTGAGTACGTGACAGTGATATTATAGGCGCAAACACCCCAAAAGTGAATAGTGAAAAATAAAAATATATATGTATTGTAACAATGATAAGTATATTAGGTGAATAAATAAGTATTATATTAATAATCTGAAATACCAGCTCAAACCCTCCGGTGGGACCTGTCTTCACGTGTTCCAAAACATAAGAATGTTTCTCAAGAAATCTAGGGGGAGCATATGGGGAAAGAAGAAAAACAACGACACAGGCAATATAAGTGTAGACGTAGGAACAAACTGGGAGTTTACAGATAATGGTCTTGGCTCTATGTCCAGCCTACTCACAGGATAAAAGTGTTCACAGGGTGTTGAGGGAATGAATCCCACGTAGTATAGATAAGCGCCTCCCCTCCAATACCACAGCAAAAAAAAAAAAAAAGGGAGATAAGAAGAACTACATAGCACAGATCAATAAAATAAGTGAAAACGTTATGGTAAAATATAAAAAACCGTACTTACAATAGTGCCCATAAAATAGGCATGTATCAGTAAATAGTGAACCACAGAATCGATCACGATGTCTCTCACCGCCTCCCGCAATGTGTGGGATCACCCACATGGGCTGTGAATATCCCCCGTCCTTTGCGCTCTCAGCCGGTACTTTCAATCAGCTGGGGAGCCCTCTGTACAGAGTGTATCTTCCCTCCGTCTCAGCACAGCCACAGCCAGCTCGGTTGCGGTACTGACGTCACACTGCAGGCAATTCTGGACACGGATCATCTGGGTGGCCAAAATTCCTCCACTCAACGCGTTTTGCCCAGTAGACACTGTTAGCGGCTTCGTCAGGAGGGTGGATTGATCACTACAGTGCTATATATATAGCCCTTCTAATTAGAATATTCATTAAACTATTATATTAAATATGGGCAACAGAAAGGTGTATATCGGCAGTGTTCAAATATTAAAATCATTAGGGAAATACTAAGAACACCATCTAGTATTCTCTTTACATATTTCATCTGTTCTTCTAAATCCATTTAGGAGAGATGTATCCATCAACATAGAATTTTATTATTAAGCTTATCAATAGGGTATTAACCCTTAGTCCAGGAGCAGGGAAAAGGTTAATATAATCAATGCATCATAATAATGATGCAGTTCTTACAGGCTGCTTTATTGATATCAGTTATCGTGCATATAACTTTAAGATAGCAGGGGGAAAAGAAGGTGCTCGTGCGATATGGCACCTTTTTGCCAAGGCAGGCCGAAAACGCACTGAGCAGCCTTAGTGAATAGCGCATTTGGCTTCACCCTTTTGCACCCAAGCTAATTTTTCCCATTTCAGCGCAAAAAATCGGAGCTTAGTGAATCACCCCCACTGACTGCAAACAAACACACTGTGTGAGAACCTGGTGTCAGTTCCTTGTGACCTTAGACAATTCAGTTTATCACCCTGTGCCTCAGGCACAAAAACACCTAAATTGTAAGCTCACTTGGGCAGGGACTGTGTCTGTATAATTTCTATGTCCTGCGTACTGTGCACTATACTGTCATTGTGAGAAAAGCGCTTTATGTAATAAAGTTATTCATTCATAAATTGCAAGCCATTTTGGGAGGAGCACTGGGTCTTTGTATTTGTTTCTCATTTGGTAAGTCACTTGATCTCCCTTTGCACCAAAATTAGATTGTAAACTATTTGTTGCAGGTGTCTAATTGTGCCTGCAAATGTTATGCACACAGTTGCACATTTAAATAATTATATTTTTCTGTTTATTCTAAAGCCTGAACACACCAATGTTTGTTTCTGGTATATTCCACCCAGTCTGAGTTGCATTCCAAGAGATTCAGAATGGAACACAAAACTTCATAAGGTAAATCTTATGGATATATTTGGTCTTATGTCAGCCATATTTTACTATATCTTACTGAGTATGAGTGTGATAGACTTCAAGTAATCTGATAAGTGAAAACACAGTACAGTTGCTGAGTTTCTGCCCTGCATGCAATTCTGGAACCTTATCTAGATGAACTATTACTAAGCTCCTATATTATTTTATTGTCAGATACTGGTACTGAAGTGTAACATTTTTACTCTACATGTGGCGGCCGCCTTTATCCTCATGCGGCCGCCACCGCGGGATTTTTAAAAACGCGGCGGCGCGCGGCTTTTTTTCTTCAGTTTTCCTGCGCCGCGGGCGCTTTCAATGAAACTCCGCGAGAAACGGAATACTAAACCAATGACTAGATTACAATAGTGACAAAGACCAGCTAATTCTCATTTTTTCATTTTGTAGATTGCTCCTCGAATTAAAGAACAAATGATGGAAGAAGGGACAACAATGGTTAGTTACCAGCCACTTGGGGACAAAGTTAATTTTTTCAGGATGGTTTTTTCCAACCCTGCCACCAGAAAATCAGATGTTAATTTCCTTCTTGAAGAAATTGAAAGACTTGGAAACTATTTGTAATATCTAGAAATATGTCATTCCTTTGGACTCAATTTTACTAATTATCGGGTACAGTAACTAATTCCAAGTAAAAAAAAAATACAAAAATTAAATAGTTTCAGTTAATAGAAAGTTATATATCATGTCGGAAGTTGTATGTTGTGTGTCAATGTTGAGTCATACATTTCCTATGTTTAGTATGTATTTGGTCGATGTTTTTGAAAAAAGATTGACATCTCAATGTGTCTTTCTAGGTAAAATATTAAATACATAAATACACAGTACATTCAAATGTTAGCAATACTGAACATGAAATAGAGTTACATTCTTTCTTAGTATTTACATTGGAAAATATATAATAAATACTGTACATGTACCAACAGGAAACTAATATAGAAGCAGCAAATACATATATTTATATAGTTTTAAATACAATTATGTAACTACCAGAAAACAAAAAACGAAGTTGTAATATCACATTAAAAGCATCAAAAAATAAGTATTTTAATCATAACTATAAACGAGGTGTGAGCAAACTTTTTATGCAGTGCTCCCCTTTTCATCCATGAAATTTCTCGAGCACCTCCTGCCTGATGTAATTAAAATCAAATTACGTCAGCGCACGTGAGATGATTCAGTCAATGAGGGTGAACCAGCTTTGTGACGCGTCCTCAACGCGTCTACAATCTCCTGCAGCCAAGTTCACAAATCGCTTGGGTTGCAGGTGTGCGCGCAGGCAGTATACTAGTATTGGATCACTGTTTATTTTATTGTTTGCTGGAATCTGGTAATACATTTTTTTCTGATGCACAAAGGCAATCCATTTTGAAGGGGCACTCATCCACTTCTTTGCTACCTCCCTTCCCTCCCCCCCTTTTTCCCCCCTTCCCCTCCCTTTTTTCCTTCTCCCATTTGCTTTCCCCAGTGTCATCCACTCCTACCTACCAGTTTTATGTATTATTTATTTATTCACGTTTTACATTTTGCCCAGGGACCAGGGACCCCCCTAACCAAACTCAAGGGGGGTACTGATGAATCTCCCCTGTTGATCAAAACTCCCAAGTGACCCCAATGACCCAAAGAATAACCCTCAGCCCCACAAAACTCATCCTCCTCCCAAGCCCCTCAATTCTGCCATCTCTGCCTCACCTTCATCCCTCAGTTTAGCCATTGTGTTTCTCCCTCCAGCCAGTGTCTCTCTCTCACCTCCCCCCAGTGTCTCTCTCTCTCTCACCTTCCCCCAGTGTCTCTCTCTCTCACCTTCCCTCAGTGTCTCTCTCACCTTCCCCGAGTGTCTCTCTCACCTTCCCCCAGTGTCTCTCTCACCTTCCCCAGTGTCTCTCTCACCTTCCCCCAGTGTCTCTCTAACACCTTCCCCCCAGTGTCTCTCTCTCACCTTCCCCCAGTGTCTCTCTCTCACCTTCCCCCAAGTGTCTCTCTCTCTCACCTTCCCCAGTGTCTCTCTCTCACCTTCCCCCAGCGCCTCTTTCTCTCACCTTCCCCCAGTGTCTCTCTCACCTCCCCCCAGTGTCTTTCTCTCTCACCTTCCCCCCAGTGTCTCTCCCCCTCCCCCCAATATGTCTCCCACCTCTCCATGTCTCTCTTTCTCTCCCCCTCCCCCCAATATGTCTCCCACCTCTCCATGTCTCTCTTTCTCCCCCCCTCCCCCCAATATGTCTCCCACCTCTCCATGTTTCTCTTGTCTCACACACACACCTCATCACGCAGCATTCAGCAAGTCAAAGCCTGTGCAGCATAAGCTGTGCAGCACAGCACCACCTAATGACTGCAGGAGAAATTGCAGCTACAGACGGCTTTTCTCTCTGCTTCTCTGCAAAAACACCACCGCTGCCTGTGTCACCCCCTAAACAATCTTGCGCCACCCCAGGGAGGCGCACTCCCCAGTTTGCGCACCTCTGCTATACACCATTGTGTTGAATATTAAACAAATTACAGATAGAGCATGGGTTGTTGCTCCCCCAGGTACACTACGGTGTGATATTCTGCATTATCACTGCCATGGAATCCTCTGGAAAATCTGGGATATACTGTATATATATATATATGCTAAAAAAGAGAGCGGACCCCGCATCCACAGGACTGCAAAATAAAAGCAACCAAAAGACTGACTAAATTTTATATACTAAATAAGTATGTCAGTGGTGCTTAATGGGCCAATAGATATATAAGCAAGAAGAAAAAGAAGCCCAGAAAATAGCACTCAGGTATACCGTCTGCAATATCAAAAGTACATATTTATTTATTAAATGTCACAAAACACGATAAAAGATAGCACAGAATTTTAAAACATGGCATGGATCCCCTGTGCGTAAACCAAAGCGTTATGCTAGCTAGCATGTAGATCATATAGGACACTATAAACAACCGGGTAGATGAACAGTTGGTATCCCAGGCTGAAAAAAATCCCAAGAGAAAAATACGCTATCTCTGGGAAAAACAGCAGACAAGATAAGTCTAAAGCAAAAAGGAAATGGCTGAAAATACAACACCAATATGCAATGATAAAAGGTGAACTAGGACCAGAATTGTAGTATAAGGTCAAACCACTACACAGGATTTCATAGGATTGATGGAATGTGGATAATTATCCCCAAACATACTACACATTGTTTTGAATAAAGTCAGTCCTGTGAAAGAGACACAATTATAGATGATGTAATTCCAAATATATAAAGAACACAGTCCTGAATCTATTGTGGTGTTGAGCACAGTCCTACATGCATGAAAACGTGTCACAAAACATGCTTAGAGCAGCAGCTCATAAAGTATAGTTACGTATCCCAAGAGGGGGACAGACCAGGGGATCCTGCCTACAGCACCCACTCCTACACGTTTCAGCGAGATGCCTTCAACTGGGAGTGGTGGGGCAGGCAAGATAGTATGCACCATTAAAAAGGATTGAATTTGCGCCAAAAACACCGTCACCAGGTGAAAATTAGAGATTCTAAAGTACCTTAATCGTTCCCAGGGGTGCAGAGAGTGACTCTACCTATTGCGCATGTGCGGAATGACGTCCCAAGTAGTAGCCTAACGTGCCCGTGCGTCGCAAGCCCCAAGCTCCAATGGAGATAACAGAGTACTCACTCAATGCAGTGAGTGCGCATTCGTGGCCATATGTAAACAAAGTGATACACTATAAGCCCATAACATGCGTCCAGGGTGCCTAATGCGCAAGCACAACACACTGCAAAATATCCAAAACTTAAAGGGAGAGTAACTGCCTACCATGGTGCATCTTCAAGCGAGCAGAATATATACTGGACACAAGCAGGGCACTTATTGTAATATATTATAACCTAAGACCACAAGCAAACTAATATGCATAGATAACATGTATATAATGCTTTAAGGATAACTCTGCTGTGTTTCAACGAAGAGTAGTAACACATTAGTAAATACATGACTATGCTGACTGTATCACATTGTATAAAGTTGTCTAGGGGATTGGTCTAAACTTATTAAATAAAGTACAGATCGCATAAGCATGATTGGAGTATAATTAAATGCTATCAACATCATAGTTGTTCCAGAATCACTTATATAGAGAAAGTACTCAGTTTCCTCTCATTACAACAACAGAATATTGTCAGAAAGTCCCAAGATTGAATCTATAGAGTGACAAAATATTCCAAAGTCATATGAAAAGTTCCCAATATGAGTTAACGTCAACTCTAGAGGCTGTGTCCTTCTCATAGTAGACTGTCCCGGGTGGATTGTAGCAGATGATAATCGTAATAGCTCCAAAGTCCGTCCGAGGATGGCCATACCCAGGATTCTAAAAATAAACGGGAGGAAGAGAAGAGGGGAGAGAGAGGTGTTTCATACTCTCATGGTGGTATTATAACTAAAAGAGTATACATCTCAACAGCAGAGTTCTAACAGAATTGGAAAGAGTGAGTCGGGGAGAGGAGGAGCTACAAAAACATAGAGAAGCCCAGGTAGTCATTGAGACCCCGTGGAATTATAGAATCCATCTGGACTATCCACCTGGACTCCCTACGTAGCAAAGCTTTCTCCAAATCTCATCCCCGAATACTCAGGGTGACCTTTTCTATTGCAAAGGCTTTCAAAGAAGTATGGTCTGACCCATGCATCATAAGGAAATGTCTGGCCACTGAAGTTATCTTTTTGAAATTCTCCAGGTCTCTCGATGCGTTCTTAATATTTCTTACATGTTCGAGGACTCTGAACCTGAACTCACGTGTATTCATCCCAATGTAGGGAAGGCCACAGGGACAGGTGATACAGTAAATGACTCCCTTGGTCTTGCAACCAAGGAAGTCCTTTATTCTAAAAATATGTTATTTAGAAAGATCGGTAAACATCTCCGTCTGATGCATGTATCTACATGCAGAACAATTCCTACATTTGTAAAAACCTTTCTTCCTGAAAGCAGATAGAAATGTGTCTGTATTGCTGGGGACAAAGTGGCTGTTCACTAGTTTGTCCTTTAGATTTGGAGCATGGTTTGTTGCTCCCCCAGGTACACTACGGTGTGATATTCTGCATTATCACTGCCATGGAATCCTCTGGAAAATCTGGGATATACATATATATATATATATGATACTTCACAAAAATCAAATGACCAGGGAAGACACCACAATTTTTTAGGATTAGGATACATGTGGCTGTGGATTAAATACCCTTGTTGTCCATCTACCTGTGGTGAAGCATCTTTTTTAATATACTATTTATGACGTGTGCACATTTCAATATCGAGCTACCGTTTTGTTTATATGGTGTGCTTCTTCCCTCTTTTCTATGTGTGTGTGCGTGTATGTGTATGTATTTATATATATATATATATATAAATAGCTTTTGTGCCCGGCTTCGCCCGGGGAATGGAATATTAAATACATGTCCCTGTCCCCCCCCCCCCACTTCCGGTACATCTCCCCGGGCCCCCCCTCCCCTCCCACTGCTGGATGTAGTGCGGGGTGAGATTTGTCTCTGTCTGTGTGTGTCTGTGTGTGTGTGTGTGTCTGTCTCTGTGTATATGTGTAGACTTGCTAAGGAACAGATGATTGTTATTATGTCCTGATATGTAAAACCATGGAATTCAAAGAGGGTGTACTTTCTTTTTCACATGATTGTATGTATGTTATATATAGACATCTCTGTAATTGCATATATATATATACAGCTTTACTCCATTATAGCGCAGTCCTCGGGGGCCAACCGAGACCACCGCGTTATTAACGGGGGTCACGAAAAAACAAAAGGCCGCCACACAGATACACACACACACTCTTACATCACTTGCTTTCAGCAACCTTTTGACACCTCTAGCCATAAAATACATCCACAACCAGGACCAGCACAGATAACATTCCAATAGACACTGTTGTTAAGGATACCTTTTGCTTGCTTCATTCATTGTAACATCCCTGGAAGAAGAGATCAGTGTATCTCGAAAGCTCGCACAAATAAAAGCATTTCGTTAGCCACAGAACGGTATCATCTATTTATTTATTTTTTGATTATATATATATATATATATATATACACTGGCGACACACTTTATTCGAGCTCGGCTAGTCCCACGAATTCGGGTATACCCGGGTGTATTGAGGTTTGTGACTGTTTTCTGCCCGAGTGCATTGAGGTATTTTCCAGGCAGGGATTGAAGCATTTTATTCCCGCTGGCTGCAATACTGCACAGTATATATATATATACTGCATTACAATTCATGAATTTATGCCATCTGGTAGACACGCGAAGCATTGCAGCCTATTATATCCTAATCATTATCATTTAACAGATCAGCCGCCCGTCAGCCAGGCATGAACCCAGGCTGGGAAGGCAAACGCAACGGGGCTTGTCAGAGGTGAGGAGTGGCGCATTCCAGGTATCTGCCAGGTACATACTGGGTATTTGCTCGAATAAAGTGTGTCGGTGCAGTATATATAGAATCCAATGCACAGCCGGCACACCATATGCAAGTAAATAAGTTTTGGTGCTTATCCCATAAAGCAATAACAGACCATACGATACCGGTTGCAACACAACATCAAGGGACAGCACGCAGGTAAGTAAATCAAAAATGTTCTATATTTGATAGAAGACACAAAAACCGACGTTTCGGTCCCCCAGTGGGACCTTTCTCAAGGTGGTGCAATTGAATGCAGTGCACAATACATATATATACCCCAAACCCCAGTGCAATTCAACAAAACCAATCACAGTTAATTAGCCTCACCTGCCTATGTGACATGCATCCACAGTATCAGCAGGTAAAGAGCGTCCATTTTGAATATATTAACTCTATATTTGTTTACCTGATATGTGTTTAGGCATGCGCAAAAAGGCTCAGGAATTGCATAATGTTACTGCTGAGAGACTACATAAGTCTGCCAGACCCAGCGATATCTTGGATAACCGGAGAGAGTGCGCATGGGCTAAACTGATCTGGAGCTGATACCTGGATAGATTAACTATTTCAGGGACGTGCAAAATACACATTGTAACTGCAAGTTAAGCGAAACATGTGAAACACCTGATGTGCTCACCGTAAATGTGCAAAAAAATGTGAGGGATTAAAACATATATACACACGTGTGGATGACGTGGCTGACTAGAATCTAGGACAATATATAAATGCTGAAAGCACTCAGCCATATAACGCCTAATGCATAGTGTAAGAAATGATAATGCAATGATGACTCTATGCATCATGTCAGGAAGCGACACCTTAAAAACCAACAAAAATACATAATGCAGACAATGTCAAATAGAGAAACTGGTAATAAATTAGAATACATGATGTGTCACACTCTCAGCAAACATTGCTACAGGTGGCTCTTGACTAAAAGGGACCTGAGGTATCTGACACACTGTAATGCACCAGCATACATAAAAAGTGAAATAGTGCATCAAAGCATAATAATTTGCACAAACAAAAAAGACAGTATATAAATGCTGAAAGCACTCAGCCATAGAACGCATAATGCGTAGTGTAAGAAATGATAATGCATTGATGACTATGTATCCTTTCAGGGAGCGACACCTTAAATACCAACATAAACACATAATGCAGACACTGTCACATGGAGAAACTAGTGATAAATTGTGTGTGTCTCGCTTTCAGCAAACATTGCCACAGGTGGATCTTGACTGCAAGGGACCTAAGGTGCCTGACATGATGGAGGAAATGTGGCTAACTGGCTGACACCCCAAGGCAGTATGCGCTGGTTTTGCTGTTAAAGATGAATCCTAGTATCAGCAGGCAGCTGAATGGGCCAGGTGCGGAGATTACAGGAAACAGCTTAATCTGAAGTCCTCATTTAGACCCCGTGGGCACAATGTGCCCAAACTGTAGATGAGTCTGGCTTCAAGCTGTAGTAGTGTCCTGTTGCGATTCCCTCCTCTCCCCGAAGTCCGTGCCTGGGCAATTGGCATACAACGCAAGGTGGCGAGCCCATGCCTCTTCTCTTTGTAATGTCTTGTTACTGGTTGATGTGACAAATCCTCCTTGTTTTCAGTATCAGCCAGTGCCTTCCATATGGCAGAACGATGTAGAGCTAATCTCTCTTTAAGCATCCTCATTGTCTTTCCCACGTAATAAAGGCCACATGGGCATTGTATAAAATATACAACGTATTTGGATTCACAATTCATTGTATCCTTGATCTTCTGGCGGATGCCAGTGTGAGGGTGTGGATAGGAATTCCCCAATATCAAGTACTGGCAGTTGATGCAACCGTGACATTTATACACGCCTGCTGGTCTGGATAGCCTCGTTGGTTTTGCAGCATACTTGGCGGTAGGATCTGCTTTTGTAAGGTAGTCGCCCAGGTTTCGGCCCCTTTGATAGCAGACCCACCCAGATTCTGCATCAACTGCCAGTCATCTACCTGCGTGCTGTCCCTTGATGTCGTGTTGCAACCGGTATCGTATGGTCTATATATATATATATATATATATATATATATATATATATATATATATATATATATATATATATATATATTGTGACATAGTCCAAAGATGTTAGCAGCTTTCTGCCCCGTTTTAGGTCAGAAAGTGCAGGAATAGTTAAAAAATGATCCGTTCCACAGCTTCACATTAACTCAGGCAGCTGGATGGAAAATCTAGACCACAGATTACAATGGGTCTAGTTCTCCCTCACCTGCTCTCCTAATCACTAACACAGGTATTTAGAACAGAGAGGTTTGCATTTCACTCTCTCTCCTTAGAGCCTGGAGGCTGGGGGTATCGCTGCTCCCCTGTTTCCAGTTTCGGGGTGGACGGCCCCTCCAAGTATCACAGTACCAGAGGATTTGCCTGGACACTTGGGACAGAGTTCCCACCACGAACAGATCAGACAAAACAAATGTCTATTGCTGTTGCTAAAAGACAATGCTGTATCTAGTGACCCTAAATGAGAGGGCATTGTTTTAAGCTGGGGAACCAGGTTAGTTGGCCAGCAGCAGTTAGGGGCTGATTCTGATGTGTAGTTAGATCCCTGAAAGGGATAGGGTTTCTTTATATGATTTGGTTTTTATTTCTTAAAAGTGACACTGTGTGAAGTGCTATGACACTGATATAAGTGAACCACTGAATGAAAATGTCTGAGTGCCTCTTGCCTACACATGTTAAAGCTGCAGTCCCTTACTTGGATGAAAATAGAGCAGGCAGAAGCCTGAGTTAAGCAACGTAATACTTTGCATGTTCCTGTTTGTTGTATAAATAACCCTAGAAGACTGTCGGGAAGAACCCAGACAGACGTCAGCGCTACAAGAGGGGCGTTTGTCACAATATGTAAAAGCAGATACGAGCACTCCGTAAAATCACAATAGGGTCTGGTGCTAAAGTCATAAAATATCATAAAACATACTTTGCCACCAATGCTGATGTAAAAGAGACGACAGAACTCAGATGCAGATCAAAGAAACTTGTATTCCAAGGGTATATTTTTTTTGTGTCTTACCTTTGGTATACAAGTTTCTTTGCTCTACATCTGAGTGCTGTCATCTCTTTTACCATCTGCATTGGTGGCAAAGTATATATTGAGAAAAGATGCCCAGTTTCACTTGCATTGAGAGCTCCTTTGACCGCATGTTGTGAGTTCACAGCAACAGCTTCCAAATGCGAATGCCACACCTGGCTTACTGTGGAGGGTTTTTGTCACTTTTTTTACCCACCATAACCATAATAATTGTGGTGAATACCTAGTCTAGTCTCAAACCTGCTTAGCCAGCACAACCAACCTCACACTGATGATACCCATCAAGGTTGAAACATGTCTGTGACTGGGTTTATTGGCTTTGCATCTCATCCCAGCCTCTGTCTAAAACCTGTGTTTAAATCAGTATGCATTGGCTTGAGGATTTGCTTGTGTAATACGAGCTTGAGACAAAAGGTGGCACTGTGTGCTCATTTGCATGTCATTTCCCAGAATCCCTTGCAGCAGTGGAAACGCTGTGTGCTGGGCGATAATGGTGAAAGACAGGGTTGCAGACCTGTCTAAGGCATGCAAATGAGAATACAGTAATATTTACAGTTGCTATATGCTTTACTGTGGAGGGTGTTTGTCACTTTTTTTACCCACCATAACCTTAATAATTGTGGTGAATACCTTGTCTAGTCTCAAACCTGCTTAGCCAGCACAGCCAACCTCAAACTGATGATACCCATCAAGGTTGAAACATGTCTGTGAGTGGGTTTACTGGCTTTGCATCCCATCCCAGCCTCTGTCTAAAAGCTGTGTTTAAAACAGCATGCATTGGCTTGAGGATTTGCTTGTGTAATACGAGCTTGAGACAAAAGGTGGCACTGTGTGCTCATTTGCATGTCATTTCCCAGAATCCCTTGCTGCAGTGGAAACGCTGTATGCTGGGCGATAATGGGGAAAGACAGGGTTGCAGACCTGTCTAAGACATGCAAATGAGAATACAGTAATATTTACAGTTGCTATATGCTTTACTGTGGAGGGTTTTTGTCACTTTTTTTACCCACCATAACCTTAATAATATATATATATATATATATATATATATATATATATATATATATATATATATATATATATATATATATATATATATATATATATATATATATAATGCTGTTCCCCCACACCCTATGGGAGATGTGGCAGCTACTGAGTGTATGTGGTGCTTTACCTGTGGCTCACAGAAGGCCTGAACCTCCATTGCTGAGAGCCTGGGGTGTACCTGGATTGTCCGGTGAAAGTGCCTCCACCTGTGAGGGATTCTGAAAGCACCGGCTAACCCCTTCACAGGACCCAATGTTATAAGTACACACAGCGTATATAATATCAGGTTTACTGACATGCAAATGGTAATACTATACAACATATAACTCAGGCCTCGCATGACCTTGCCCACACTGTACGCCACTGTCCAACCACTTAGTCCGCACCCTGGTTAGAGTGTCCCCAATGTACTGAGGTGCCCTAACCAACCTGGTGTCCACAGTAGCCAACCCACCCGGGAGTATGTGACAGCGCTGCCCACAATGTGTATAGTTGGTGCACTTGTTGAGGGTTGTGATACCTGCCAGGTGCTCTGGCACCCAGTACCACCAGCTGATGATAGAACCATCTGATCCAGCACCGTCGCCATCCGTGATTGTGTCCTCCTCCAGGTGGGGTGGTATCAAGCTGGAGTGTCCCACCGTGAAGACAGTCTCTAGACCTTGCGGTGGTGGTCTGGTCCCAGACCACAGGCCGCCAGTGCTGTGCGGTGTTGCTGCTGTATCCTTGATACTGATCAGCTAATGGGGCAGTGTCCCTGTCTAAGGGGCCTATCCTTGTAGAAGCCACAAGCTTACAGGGGAGTCAGGGCCTAGCTGGGGCCTATCAGGGGTCTCTGGCCTAGTGCAGTGGCTACAGACACCCTGCACATGAAACCTCACCTCTCTGTGTCCCAGCTTAGACTCATGCATGAGGTCTGAGTGCACCAAATGTATCCACTGCAGAGCAGGAGATCCTCGCAGCCCTATTGGCTGTTCTGTACCCATGTAGTCCATTGTGCCTTTACATTCTGGGGGCTGTAGTCCCTGCGGAGACATCTCTGTAATTGTAATTGCTGCCGCTATGGTAGGGCCTATGCGCATTCATGAGCTAAAATGGTCGTCACACAAATGCGCATGCGCAAGATCGCACAGCGCTTGCGTGCGCACATCATGATGGCTTGCTCCCCTAGTCGTGTGCACCGCGGAGCCTCTGGAGCACCGGAGAGCTCCCTACACTGCCCTCACGCCACTCTGCCTACCACCGAGTGTCTGCATACACCGTCGGCGTCACCCACAACGTCCCGGCCGCAGTTGAGGTAGGTGGGGTGGCGAAGGAAATATATATATATATATATATATATATATATATATAAAGCAGAAAATAGCCGTGTTAGTCCAGTTGCGATAGTGCAGAATAAAGGAGTTCTTCAGTATTAGGTGATACCTTTTTTATTGGACTAACAATTTATGTCATAGGACAAGCTTTCGAGAGTTACACTGTTTTAGCCATAGAATCCTTTGTATATCAGTATTGTCGACCTGAAGAAGAGAGGAGAACTCTCGAAAGCTTGACCTATGACATAAATTGTTAGTCCAATAAAAAAGGTATCACCTAATACTGAAGAACTCATTTATTCTGCACTATATATATATAGAAAACAGAAAAATACAATAAGCGCAATCACACAAAGATTAACAAATGATATAATTACCACATATGCTGGAGGGTATAGTACCTCACAATCTAACTTTCCCTGACTTAGTCTGCAGCCAAAAGGTCTACCGCTCCACGGGCTGGTAACAGAAAGATTTCCCAACAAGAATGACCTAGGCGCAAGTGGAGACAAGAAAAACAAACATAGGGTAATACGTTCTAACAATTTCACCGCCAGAGGGTAAGATATGCACTTACAGTGTGTAAGATATAATCAGGCCTTGTATCTACTCTGGGATCTGGAACAATTATGAAGAATCTGGAACATCCAGCAGCATATTCTTGTTGGGATATATATATATATATATATATATAATATATATATATAATTATTTTTTTACAGTTAGGTCCAGTACAATTAGGTCCAGTTAATTCAAGGGGTTGAACAAAAATATCGTATGAAACATTTAGGAATTGCAACCATTTTCATACACAGTCCCCTTATTTCAGGGGCTCAAATGTAATTGGACAAATTAACACAATCATAAATAAAATGTCCATTTTTAATACTTTGTCGAGAATCCTTTGCAGGCAATGACTGCTTGAAGTCTGGAACGTATGGACATCACCAAACGCTGAGTTTCCTCCTTTGTGATGCTTTGCCAGGCCTTTACTGCAGCTGTCTTCAGTTGTTGTTTGTTTGTAGGTCTTTCTGCCTTAAGTTTTGTCTTCAGCAAGTGAAATGCATGCTCGATCGGGTTGAGATCAGGTGATTGACACGGCCATTGCAGAATATTTCACTTCTTTATAATTGAATTAAAAAATAGGGTTAGTATTCTGCGTACAAAAGGTTAGTGAAATATAGGCATTAATCAACACAGAGGTTACCAAACGGCAAACAACCAGAGCTTCCAGCAGGAACAGATCCCTCAGGTAAGTAATCCTGGATGGTTTCAGGGCGTTGTCTCATCAAGGATAGTGGCTCAGAGGTAGCACAATCAATCCATCTTAGAACGTCCGTTTCATCAAAAGGAAATCTCCCCGCCTCAGATGTTAATTCAGTCCTGAAATAGAGAGCAATGTAGCTCTCGTGGATGCAACGATCACAAATATTGGTAGAGTCTTGGGAAGTCCACAAATACTGTATACGCTGCTTTCTACATTGCCTTGTTCCTTTTACATATTTTGGACACTACTGAGCCTACTAGTGTTGTACTACCCTCTTCAGTCTGGCTCCTTTTTTTATTTAAAAATACATAAAAACAAAAAAGGATAAGTACCCCATTTTTTTTCAAATGTTAAAATCAATGTTTATAATATTACAGTTAATCATGTTTTCACAAATTATTTAAATTACAGATGTTGTGAATCAGTACTATTACTATTCAAGGGAAGCCTGCGTTACTGGCCTTTGATTCCAAACAATCACATCAAGTGTTGACATTTTTTTGGTTAAATTCAATTAATAACTTTTTTAATTTCCAGGCTGAATTATTGGCCTGTTTCAAATTTTTATGCAAAATGCCAAATTGCATCTTCTTTCCTTTATCAAAATCACTGACCGATAATATTAACGACTTGTTACATATGACATTTTCATTAGGTTTTTTTGTACTCCAAGGTTGTGCTCTCTGCTCACAGTCTTCAATAATAGAAATTAATTTGCAAAATCACAAATTGCATATTATTTCATTAATGAATCATAGACATTAAATCACAACAGTAAGAACTACTTGTGTTTTTAGTATAGACTATTTTATTTACTACTTATTAATAGTTACTACATGTTCTCTATTTGTTACTGTATGTTAATAAAACATACAGTATATGGCAGCCGCCCTTCACTTATCTATTGTGATAATTTGGGCTATTCACTGACATCTAGGCGCCAAATATATTCTCTTTTATTTTGCATTGTTAATAAAACAAACAAACTCTAGTGTTACTATATTGTGGTAGAACAATAATTAGTTAAAACTCAAATACTGTAGGAACAAAACAGTTCCAATCCTGTACCAACTACATTTTATTTTTTTAATGTTACTTATGAACAAGATTCGTATCACCTGGATGCCTGCTGTAAACTAATGACCTTGACCACTCACTCTATTATTGTTTAATAATTTTGGTGCAGAGTGGGTGGGTTAGCCATCTATTTTTGTAACTGATCAAAATCATAGTATGATGAATTTTGATACATATCAGATAGCACGATAAGGGTTTGGAAAGATTGGCTAAGGATGAAGCTATAGTAACGGAAGAATCATTTCATCATCACATCAGTCCACTCAGTCTGTGTCGGTCAGTACAGTATACTACAGACAAAAGCACTGTAGGTTAATGTCAGAGTAAATACTGTTGCTTCCGATACACGTACCCTGACTGACCCTAGCCCCTGATATAAACACACTTCCTTTCACATACAGTAGATTCTAAATTCTAGATCCTGTTATTATTATGCTTGAATCTCACATCATAATCTGCAGTCATAGGAAGAAGGGGGTAGGATGGTCCGCGGATCACAGCAACTTCAGCAGCCAACGCATGGATGTCTAAAAAAACTTTATTGATCGCTAGCAGCAAACATCAGGCAACCACTCTAACATGTTTCGTCCAGGCTATGGACTTTTTCAAAGAGTGCTGATAGTGTATGGCAGCCAAATAGATATAGGGAGTGGTGAGTGTATGCCACCAATAGGAACAGGGAACGTATTTAAACCTCACCTGTGGTAGATTAATCATTAAAGTGGATAACTATCTCCACAACAATCCCCATAGCAATGGCTGCACAACAAGGTATTTACAACATACACATAAGAAATCTTAAAAACAAAACAGAACATATAATGGATAAATTTAAAAACACAACTACTGATGTTTTAAGTTACCAGCATCATTATTATTATATAAAGCTATATCAATTAATGGAAGTATACAGATGTATAACAAAGGATTTCATATATCTAGTACTTATAAAATCTTTTCAGTACTTATAAAGCATTTTCAGTATCAAGATTCACCTTAAAGGGATATAAACATTTTATCAATTTATCCACATAATTCATATCCATGGATACAGTGGCAACCGCATGACAGACGGTAACATCATATGTCACCTCCCAGATCACAATGTAATTGGGCGAACACTGTGAACCCACCCCAAAACTTATCCATTACCCCATCAGGAAGTGTTTCAGTTCCCACTCCTGATTGATGCCGGCCGGATGGAGTGTGTTCAGAGTGTACACCCAATACATTTCCTGTTTATCTGCAGTCATGATTGATTACATTGGATTTAGAACCTCTAAATCTCTCTCTCTCTCTGTCTCTCACTGTCTCTCACTGTCAGCTAAAATCAGACAGAGTCCCATCTGTGCTCCACTCCTACTTTCTGCAATTACTTTTCATACAATCACGGAGGTAGCAGACAGTCAATACTATTGTTAAATCAAACAGACAAAGTACTTTAAATGATCAAGTGATTGTATATAACTAAATATAACTAATATAACTAATAACTAAATAAAGCAACAAGTGATATAATGGGCAATTACTATACTGTATATAGCAAAATACCTTTACAGCCTAGCCTCCCGACAGCTAATTCTTTCTCCTGGGCCTTTCCAGTGTCAGTCCTGTTAGTGCAGGCAGTGGAAAAGTTAATTCCTCCTGTAGGCCTGTGTGTGTGTTACAGCCTTGGATGATGTAATCAGTATCCAAGGGCGGGCCTAGCAACTACTGAAAATGTCAATCTGAGGGGTGGATATTGATTGGAACACACCCTGTATGTGAGGGCCTATCGGTATCCAGATCTGGCTTGTTATGAGTCTGAGTTACAGACACTCCCCAAAGGTTATAAATTCTGACATTCTCCCAAATTAAGGAGTTCAAGTGTGGAAGTAATGTGAAGTACTACTAAAAGAGAGGAGTGTCTTCCTCCCACCCATGAGGGGATGGGAGGGAAGAGGAGCAAGCCTGAGTCAGGGCTCTGACTAGGAGATGGAGGAGGAGTGCAGCCAGCCTGAGCTGGGTATAAGGCTTGGTGCAGGGCACTGCTCTGCAAGTACTAACAAACAGCTATGAAGAATGTCTGCCTCTCTGTTGTGATCACCTGCCTACAATAAATATCAGAAAAGACAATGCTGTCTGTGACTGTCTCTGCTGTATGGAGGAATGTCAGTAGGGGCTCATTCCCTGAAAAACCACAGAGGTTCCCTGATGGCTGGAGGCACCTACTGTACTGAGAACAAGGTAACTTGCCCCCCCTGTCCTGGTTTCTCCCCGCACCATCGTGGAGCACTCCTGTTGCCAACAGGTCACAGCATAACACACAGAGTAGCCAGGAGAAGGCATACCCACCCCAATCTCACTTAGGGGTAGGGGTTGATGGGCTACACCTACAATATACAGACATACATACATATATTCTTTAGTACAGTGCAGTATATATCGATAGGATGTAGGCTAATTTTGCTTAGATTTGCAATACAATATACCAAGATTTTGTCAATTATGGTGCAAGATGTTTTTTTTTATCAGCAAAGTGAGTATTGGGATATATGACTAACAGACACGCTGATTTATTTTGAGGAGCTACAGGAAGAGAATTAGGGAATACAAATTAAGCCATCCAGGTGCCTATCTGCTGAGATGAGGAAAGAGGGCCTGGTTACTACAGAATGTAGAAATAGTTTTGCAAGATTGTAATTAGCATACAGGCATACCTCGCTTTAAGGACACTCACTTTAAGTACACTCACGAATAAGGACATATCGCCCAATAGGCAAACACCAGCTCATGCATGCGCTTGTCTGCATGTTCTGAACAGCAATACCAGCTCCCTACCTGTACCAAAGCTGTGCACAAGCGGGGAGACTATAGAGCCTGTTTTAAATGCGTTATTTACATCAGTTATGCATGTATATGACGATTGCAGTACAGTACATGCATCAATAAGTGGAAAAAAGGTAGTGCTTCACTTTAAGTACATTTTCGCTTTACATACATGCTTTGGTCCCATTGCGTACTTTAATGCGGGGTATGCCTGTATTGTGCGTCGACACAGAATGACGTAGGTAGAGACAATATAATCTATGCTTGCTAACATAGTGGCAGAACAGACAGAGAAGCAGACAATATACAGAGAATCGAGACTGATCTGAGTAATACAATTGGGTGGGATGTATGAGAACAAGCATATTATACTAATTACTCTGCTTTGTTTTTGTAATGGATTTAAGTAACACATTTGATAATTTTATCATGTTTTATTCTGTATTATTTTTGCATACAATAAATCATAAGATTTGTTTATATTACTATCAGGCTTTCTTTTGATTGTACTTACGATATCCTGTGACAAGGATGTAAGGCTATTTTATACAAATATAACATCACAATTTTACGCTTCTCATTTAGTGTGGGAATATAGTTTTATTGTGAGATACTATTTGAGAGAAAAGGTGTGTACCCTATTACAGTGGCTTAGGTCATGGATGGTGTCTGCCAGTACATGGGACTCATCCCCATAGTCCTTCCTCCCCATCATCAATCAAATAATGGTGAGTTCTCCATATTCTTAATCAAAGGCAGTGGGCATATTATTGGCAGAGTCAGTATATATATATATATATATATATATATATATATATATATATATATATATATATATATACAGTGCTCGACAAATAATGATAACCTGTCGCCCGTTGCGAGTGGATTTAGGCAGCTGGCGACCCGTGCTGCAGCTCAATGAATTCCCCTGCTCGTGCCAAATTTTTTTTTTTTTTTTTTTTTTTAAATAAATAATCCCCCTCCCTGATTGGGTTAAAAAAAAAGTTTAAAAAAATGGCGGCAAATCCTGTGGTCCCGGCGCGCGTGCACAGGGCAAGCAGAGTGTCCTGCCATTTGCGCTGCCTGCTCCCCCCAGCAACCCAGAATCCCCCGCATCCCTCCCCCCCCCACTCCCCACGTGGGACGGAGGGGGAAGCCCAAACCAAGCCCCGCGCGCAACCCAGCCCCCCCCCTCCGCTCCCCAAGTGGGACGGAGGGGGAAGCCCAAAACAAGCGCCGCGCGCGATCCAGCCCCCACACCGTCCCCCCTCCGCTCCCCACGTGGGACGGAGGGGGAAGCCCAAAACAAGCGCGCGATCCAGCCCCCCCCCCCGCACCCTCCGCTCCCCACGTGGGACGGAGGGGGAAGCCCAAAACAAGCGCGCGATCCAGCCCCCCCGCACCCTCCGCTCCCCACGTGGGACGGAGGGGGAAGTGCCAACCCAGCTTCCCCCGTGCGCGCCTCCTGCGCCCGTCCGCCTCCTGCCCATGATCTCCCCCTAATCACCTGCCCCCGATCCTCGCTTGCTGCCCGGGGGTGTCCGGGGAGCGTGCTGCGGCGTCGGCCGCTTCGGGGGGGGGACCTGGGGGGACCTGCTGCTGCTGCTGCTGAGGCCCACGCTGCGCTGTGTGTCCCATGTCTTGGAGAGGGCCCACTGCCGTGCGGAGACCCCACTGCTGCCACGTGTGACCCGGTGAGTGTGTGAGTGACAGACTGAGTGTCTGTGAGTGTGTGAGTGTGCCTGTGTGTCTGTGAGTGTGCCTGTGTGTCTGTGAGTGTGCCTGTGTGTCTGTCAGTGTGCCTGTGTGTCTGTCAGTGTGCCTGTGTGTCTGTGAGTGTGCCTGTGTGTCTGTGTGTCTGTCAGTGTGCCTGTGTGTCTGTCAGTGTGAGTGTGCCTGTGTGTCTGTGAGTGTGCCTGTCAGTGTGTGTGTGTGTGTGTGTGTGTGTGTGTGTGTGTGTGTGTGTGTGTGTGTGTGTCTGTCAGTGTGCCTGTGTGTCTGTGAGTGTGCCTGTGTGTCTGTGAGTGTGCCTGTGTGTCTGTGAGTGTGCCTGTGTGTCTGTGAGTGTGCCTGTGAGTGTGTGAGTGTGCCTGTGTGTCTGTGAGTGTGCCTGTGTGTCTGTGAGTGTGCCTGTGTGTCTGTCAGTGTGCCTGTGTGTCTGTCAGTGTGCCTGTGTGCCTGTGTGTCTGTCAGTGTGCCTGTGTGTCTGTCAGTGTGCCTGTGTGTCTGTCAGTGTGCTAGTGTGTCTGTGTGTCTGTGAGTGTGCCTGTCAGTGTGCCTGTGTGTGTGTGTGTGTGTGTCTGTCAGTGTGCCTGTGTGTCTGTGAGTGTGCCTGTGTGTCTGTGAGTGTGCCTGTGAGTGTGCCTGTGTGTCTGTGAGTGTGCCTGTGTGTCTGTCAGTGTGCCTGTGTGCCTGTGTATCTGTCAGTGTGCCTGTGTGTCTGTGAGTGTGCCTGTGTGTCTGTGTGTCTGTCAGTGTGCCTGTGTGTCTGTGAGTGTGCCTGTGTGTCTGTGAGTGTGCCTGTGTGTCTGTGAGTGTGCCTGTGTGTCTGTGAGTGTGCCTGTGTGTCTGTGAGTGTGCCTGTGTATCTGTGAGTGTGCCTGTCAGTGTGCCTGTGTGTGTGTGTCTGTCAGTGTGCCTGTGTGTCTGTGAGTGTGCCTGTGTGTCTGTGAGTGTGCCTGTGTGTCTGTGAGTGTGCCTGTGTGTCTGTGAGTGTGCCTGTGTGTCTGTGAGTGTGCCTGTGTGTCTGTGAGTGTGCCTGTGTGTCTGTGAGTGTGCCTGTCAGTGTGCCTGTGTGTGTGTGTGTGTGTCTGTCAGTGTGCCTGTGTGTCTGTGAGTGTGCCTGTGTGTCTGTGAGTGTGCCTGTGTGTCTGTGAGTGTGCCTGTATGTCTGTGAGTGTGCCTGTGTGTCTGTGAGTGTGCCTGTGAGTGTGTCTGTGTGTCTGTGAGTGTGCCTGTGTGTCTGTGAGTGTGCCTGTGTGTCTGTGAGTGTGCCTGTCAGTGTGCCTGTGTGTGTGTGTGTCTGTCAGTGTGCCTGTGTGTCTGTGAGTGTGTCTGTGTGTCTGTGAGTGTGTCTGTGTGTCTGTCAGTGTGCCTGTGTGTGTGCCTGTCTGTGTGTCTGTGTGTGTGCCTGTCTGTGTGTCTGTGTGTGTGCCTGTCTGTGTGTCTGTGTGCCTGTCTGTGTGTGTGTGTGCCTGTCTGTGTGTGTGTGTGTCTGTGTGTGTGTGTGTGAGTGTCTCTGAGTGTGTGTCTGTGAGTCTTCTGCGTGAGTGTGTCTCTGCGTGAGTGTCTGCGTGAGTGTGTCTCTGCGTGTCTGTGAGTGTGCCTGTGTGTCTGTGAGTGTGCCTGTGTGTCTGTGAGTGTGCCTGTGTGTCTGTGAGTGTGCCTGTGTGTCTGTGAGTGTGCCTGTGTGTCTGTGAGTGTGCCTGTGTGTCTGTGAGTGTGCCTGTGTGTCTGTGAGTGTGTCTGTGTGTCTGTGAGTGTGTCTGTGTGTCTGTCAGTGTGCCTTTGTGTGTGCCTGTCTGTGTGTCTGTGTGTGTGCCTGTCTGTGTGTGTGTGTGTGTGCCTGTCTGTGTGTGTGTGTCTGTGTGTGAGTGTCTCTGAGTGTGTGTCTGTGAGTCTTCTGCGTGAGTGTGTCTCTGCGTGAGTGTCTGCGTGAGTGTGTCTCTGCGTGTCTGTGAGAGTGAGTGTGTGTCTGTGAGTGTCACCCTCTCCCTGTGTCGCCCTCGCCTTCTCCCTGTCGCCCTCTCCCTGTGTCGCCCTCGCCCTCTCTCTGTCTTTGTCTCTCATTCTCTCTGTGTGTGTTCTGTGTCTCTCATTTTTGTGTGTCTCTCATTTTTGTGTGTCTCTCATTTTTGTGTGTCTCTCTTTTTTTGTGTGTCTCTCTTTTTCTGTGTGTCTCTCTTTTTCTGTGTGTGTCTCTCTTTTTCTGTGTGTCTCTCTTTTTCTGTGTGTGTCTCTCTTTTTCTGTGTGTGTCTCTCTTTTTCTGTGTGTCTCTCTTTTTCTGTGTGTCTCTCTCTTTTTCTGTGTGTCTCTCTCTTTTTCTGTGTGTCTCTCTCTTTTTCTGTGTGTCTCTCTCTTTTTCTGTGTGTCTCTCTCTTTTTCTGTGTGTCTCTCTCTTTTTCTGTGTGTCTCTCTCTTTTTCTGTGTGTCTCTCTCTCTTTTTCTGTGTGTCTCTCTCTGTGTGTCTCTCTCTGTCTGTCTCTCTCTGTCTGTCTCTCTCTGTCTGTCTCTCTCTGTCTGTCTCTCTCTGTCTGTCTCTCTCTGTCTGTCTCTCTCTATCTGTCTCTCTCTGTCTGTCTCTCTCTATCTGTCTCTCTCTATCTGTCTCTCTGGCCGAGTCCATAGAAGGACAGGCCGCGCTGAGCCGTGCAGACGCTCCGCGCTGAGCCCCTGCATACTCAATGAGGATGCCTTGAGAGGGGGCTCACGAGAGCGTCCGCAGGCGTGCTGAGGCCCTGGAGTTTTCAGCCGACAGCCAAGCTGTTTTTCAGAGCACTGTCGGCTGAAAACATCCAATCAGCGCGGAGCAGCGTCAACGTCATGGCGCCTTGACGTCTCTTTATCTGTCTCTCTCTGTCTCTGTCTCTCTCTGTCTCTCTCTCTGTCTCTCTCTCTGTCTCTCTCTCTCCCACTCTCTCTCTCTGTCTCTCCCACTCTCTCTCTGTCTCTCCCACTCTCTCTCTCTGTCTCTCTGTCTCTCCCACTCTCTTTCTGTCTCTCCCACTCTCTTTCTATCTCTCCCACTCTCTCTCTCTGTCTCTCCCACTCTCTTTCTGTCTCTCCCACTCTCTTTCTGTCTCTCCCACTCTCTCTCTGTCTCTCCCACTCTCTCTCTGTCTCTCCCACTCTCTCTCTGTCTCTCCCACTCTCTCTCTCTGTCTCTCCCACTCTCTCTCTGTCTCTCCCACTCTCTCTCTGTCTCTCCCACTCTCTCTCTGTCTCTCTCTCTCTCTCTCTGTCTCTCTCCCACTCTCTCTCTCTCCCACTCTCTCTCTCTCCCACTCTCTCTCTCCCACTCTCTCTCTCCCACTCTCTCTCTCTCCCACTCTCTCTCTCTCTCCCACTCTCTCTCTCTCTCCCACTCTCTCTCTCTCCCACTCTCTCTCTCTCCCACTCTCTCACTCTCTCACTCACTCACTCTCACTCTCTCCCACACTCTCTCTCTCTCTCCCCCACACACTCTCTCTCTCTCTCCCCCACACACTCTCGCTCTCTCCCCCACACACTCTCACACTATGGATCTGGATATCTTAACTGCCCTATACTACACTGAAATAACCTATACTGCTTACTTCCAGATCTGACTCAAGCTTCACACGGAAGACATCGAACCCCCCCTAACCCAGAAGACAGGTAACGAACACCTCCCCTCCAATGTATAACATTGCGGGAATGAGGGTACCTGGACTTTGAGGGTCTGCGGATCAGGTAAGATCCCAGACGGGATTGCTGCTTTAAATATTGTGAAGCGGGGGCATCCAGACACTAGTTAAGGGGTGCAGGAAACTAGTCATCCACATCTGGCTTTTTTTTCTAGATTTGACATTTATATACACACACACACACACACACACACCAAGGACTAATTGTAGTATAATGTAATACAATAAATAAACTAATATCAAAAACGAATGTTCTTACTAGGAATTTATTCAATTTATTTAATTTATGGCTTTTTTTAAAATGCGTGGCTGGGGGCGGGACTAGAGGCGGGGTTGGGGGCGGGACTAGGGGCGGGACTAGGGGCGGGACTAGGTGGCGAGTAGATTTTTTGGTTCGGCGAGTAGATTTTTGGGTGATTTGTCAAGCACTGTATATATATATATATATTTTAGGGCTTGACAAATTACCCAAAAAGCTACTTGCCCAACCAAAAAGGTACTTGCCATCTAGCCCCATCCCTAGCCCCGCCCCCACTTTATAAAAGGGATACATTCTAATAAGAGCTAATAACAACCTTAGTTTTTGACATAACCATTTATTTATTGTATTACATTTATACTTTACAACAATTAGTCCTTGTTACAAAGTTACATAGTAGATGTGGTTGAAAAAGACATACGTTCATCAAGTTTAACCTAGGCCAAATTTAGACGACAGATACGTTATCCTATAACTGTTCTTATTAATCCAGAGGAAGGCAAACATAAAAAAAACCAGTGACACATTATCCAATGATATCTCATGTAGTCCTTGTTCCCCCGTTAAAGGGAAGGAACTACTGCTATTACCTGTTGACAACGAGGAGGCCTAAGTCTCCGCCACTGGGAGCCTGGGGTGATTCTGGTTTGTCTCGGTGAAGCGCCTCCACCTGTAAGGGATCATAATGTAGTGGGATAGGCCACTTAAAGGAACAATAACAATAATACACACAGGCAGGTATATAACAACAACCTTTACAGAACGCAGACCACAGTACCCTGTACTCCACAGTATAACAATGCCCCAACCTGATTCCACCAGTGAGTGTTCCCCAAAGTACATAGGGTGCTTGGCACCAATACCCTGATGTCCTTCCCCCCAATGTCAGGGCCCACCTGACATTCTGGATTGAGCACAACAAGGAAGGTAAAATAAATTGTTTTTTATTTCCTTTTAAGACAAACACACAATCCTTAACAATTACACTCAATATACAGTTACTGGGATGGGGAAACGAAATATAATGTCCACGGAATGAATAACAGGCAAACAAAGTCTCTAGGCACCACTGCCCAGGAGTGGAGTGATGCATGAAAAGAGCCATGCAACAGTCCTTGGCTAGGGGCGCGGTATGCAGCCCCTGTATCTCTGCCGAAGGAAAACTTTTCGTTGTGTCCTTATAGGATTCGTTCAGGAATCCTTAGTTCAAACAAATTCTGGAAGAAGGGTGCAATCCATGGTTACAATGTTTTAACCCCTCACACTCCAGAACTCCTTTGAAGCTGGAACGGACCTTGGTTGAATCTTTAGATGTTTCTCAGATGAATCTTATGTGAATCTGTTTCATAACCGGTCTGCAGGCATTCTTACAGGGTTTTGACTCCTATCTTTAAAGTGTACAGCCAATCCCCCCGTGGTAATAACTGTCCCGGACTTGCCAGTAGCTCATAAACCTGGCAGAGGTGGCTTCCCAGTCTGCTAAAGGCATGCGCTAACCTAGCACCTATGCTGTTTAGCCTACAGGACCCAACCCCTTACCTGGCGACAGTAAGTCTGGGCTTTGGCTACCATTTGTTGCTAGCCAGGATTCTACACTGGTACAGGGTTCTTTACTGTATCCCGCCCTCCCTGACACTTCAGGGTCTCTGAGGCTTTAAACTCTGGACCCCTAAAGACATTGGGGCAGCAGCCCAGCAGGGTGCCCTTTGAAGTACGGAGTTGGAAGCAAGGAAATAGAGGTGTTGAAACTTTGGTTAGCACGCAGGGGTGAAGGAGACTGAGTGGCACCCGGTAAGAAGGCAGGATGCCATATGCTAAGTGACAAGTGGGGGAAGATGACCTTGGTTGCACATGCTCAGTTGCTATACTGAAGCCCTCTGCCAGGGTCTGTAGAGACTGGCAGAACCTGGCTATAGGTTGGAGGATTGGTTCCCACGCCAACATTTGGCTGCACATTATACAGATAGGCTTGGAATAGTTTTCACGGTGGACACAAACTTATCAACACTTTTTATATTTCTGGGTACTCGATTGAACAAATAAATTGTGATTTATTTCCTGGATTGACAAACACACGACAACTTCAGAAGACACTTAAAACAACACTTACTGGGATGGGGAACTAAATAAATTGTCTTTTTCTTGAAGGCAAAGAAATGCAGTCTTTGTTTAAAGGTCCCGTGGCTAGATCGCAACTTGCCGATCTGATATCTTGGCCAAATCAAAGTATTTCGTAGAACTTCGTAGACCTTCGTTCGGGATTCCCCAGGGCTAACGAATTTCGTAGTCTGGGGTAAATTCTTGGTTGCGATGATATTAACCCCTTGCGTACTGGAACCGTTACCGCTGTGCTTTTGAACGAAGTCCTGCGGGAAGCGTAGTTACATCATACATGGTTCCTTGATTTCTCTCGACAGTAAGAACAAGAAGAACAAGAACAACACTAGGGATTGTCCGGTGGGCACAGATATAGGCTGTTCGAGGGTACCTCTAACATGTGCACCCAATCCCCGCCGTGGGAACATTTCCCCCACCAATGGTCGCTTTGCCTGCAGTTTGCAAAACCGGGCAAAAAGGCTTTCCGGTTTCCTAAGCGCATGTGTCAGCTTGACACCCATGCAACTTAGCATACCTGGGATACACCCTCTTTTTGGCGCCCCTGAGTCTGGGGTTTGGCCCAAAGGTGTCAATGGTCCAGTATCTGCTACTTATCAGGAGTCCGGCCATGTATACATTATGGTGCTCTGAGGTTTTTCATCCATGTCACTTCTTTAGACTGATGGTCGAAGGCTCAGCGGGACCCCCTTGAAGTGCCAAGAGGAAAATACCCTCTGCTCACTCACCCCCAGCACATTTACATGTCAGAGGATTTTTCCCGGGCTTACAGAAAAAACAGTTCCTGCCTGTACATTTTAAAATCACAGTTTTACACACTTAATTCAAACTTCATGTCCTGGGTGTACTATCACTGTAATTTTTATATGTATCTTCGTGTTTTATTTATTTGCATTTGCACACCAAAAACCAGGGTGCTGGGTGCTTCCTTTCTCGAGTTAGTCCCCTTAATTGTAATGCCGGCTTGTGGGAGCCAAGTTCACCAAATTCTCACGTCAATTGACACAGTTCCCACGGCAATTGACTTTCCGCCTTTCAAGTTACTGGGCGAACAAGACATGGATACATTATATCGGTAAAACCCTTCAGAACTTACAGTAACCGCAAGCCACTTATTCAATTGACTTGTGGTTACAGGGTCAAACCAATAGAAATGGATACACATTCTACAAACAGCTCTTTAAACTTTTGCCACACTTCTTCAATCAGTGCTGGCTTTGGCGCTCACTACTCCATCTTGTGTCTCAAAAGGATATAGCCGGTATTACATTCCTTTTCATTACAGCAGGCAGGGAATAGCCTGCAAATGGGGGTTAAGAGGGCTGGGACAGGGCAAAGACAGCATTGCATTGCAAATACTTTTAACCCCTTCATTCCCAATATGAGTTGGGGTTAATCAGCCGGGTATAGCACCTTTATTTAGGCCTGATTACCCCTGATCTCGTCACAGATAGTAGCGCAGGGAAACCGACCAGTAACAGCGTAGCTGGCGAGGAGAGGGACACGCTCTTTTATGCACTGATCCCAAGCTAGAGACAGTTCATGGAGCGTACTTTGAGCCTGCGCCAGTTGCACACGATTCACTTTTTCCCAAGTCACAGGGGAACCAGGAGAAGGGACACAGAAGAGCAGGGTCTGTTTTAACTCTCTAAGGTGCTGGGCCTTAATAAAGAGTTCCTTACAAAGCAGTCTTTCAGATGGAGTTAGACCCTTAAACAGGGACTGGATCTCAGGCGGGGGCATAGTTTCAAACAAGAACCGGTCTTCAGACAGTATTTCAGACAGGAACATTCCTACCCTCACCACAGCGCGGTTCAAGTTTGTGGGGCTGAGCATACTGTAACGGACTTGCTCGCCACAAACTGGGACCGGACTGCGGGGCTGAGGTGGGGCTGTGAATACACCGACCTTATACCACGAAGCCAGTTAAGGATTGTGCAGCCATAGTCAATCGTAGCAGGGTCAGGGTTGGAGAGGCCAGGGTAATCCTTTGACATGCCAGGGTCAGGGTTGGAGATGGCAACAGTAAGTCAGGAGCACACTGCTTCAGCATAGCAGCTGAAGTGCAGGAATGGCCTCTGTGCGAGGGGCAGGAAAGGCCCATGATAAGGTCTCTGCAAGGGGAGAATGCAGGTCTTGGGAACAAGGCAAGGCTGGCACTGGATAACCAGCGCTTCAGCACAGGAACCAGATAGTAGACCTCTGCCTGGGGTGAATGCAACAATTCTCTGGAACAAGGTAAAGCTGGCACCGGGGGTCCAGCGCTTCAGCACAGGAACCAGGAAGCAGACCTCTGCCTGGGGTGAATTCAGCAGGTTTCTGGAACAAGGTAAATCTGGCACTGGGGTCCCAGTGCTTCAGCATAGGAACTAGGAAGCAGACCTCTGTCTGGTGTGAATGCAGCAGGTCTCCGTAACAAGGCAAGACTAGCACTGGAGATCCAGTGCTTCAGTCCAGGAACCAAAATCTAGACCTCTGCCTGGGGTGAATGCAGCAGGTCTCATGAACAAGGCATGGCTAAGGCAAAGTAGCTTGTGGCAAACACAGTTGCATCGTAGTCAATCTAGGGTTATGCTCAGGAATGAGAGAAAGAAAAAACCCAGTATAAGAAGGGCAGATAGTAAATCCCAAGACAGGGGTGTGTGGGAATTCCCCAAATGCCAGAGCAGAGAGACAGAGCTACAGTGATTGCAAGCACAGGGAATAGTGCTTGCCAATCCAATGGAAGGTCTGCCTGAGAGCTCACCAACTCTGCATGAGTGAGCTCCAGCCAAAACTAGTAACGGATTCCTTACAGTAATCTTGCCCGAGGATTTTCCCTCTGGGATAGAACAGCGCACATACCGAAATCAGATGCATCCACCTCAAGGGTAAAGGGGAGCTTAGGATCCGGATGAACCAGAACCGGGGCGGATACAAATGCTTTCTTTAAAAGATCAAAAGATTGAACTGCAACGGAGAACCAAGCCTAGGGATCTGCTCCTTTCTTGTTAAGAGCCATCAGAGGAGCTATTAAAGAAGAGAAATTCTGAAAAAATCTTCGATAATAATTGGAAAACCCCAGGAAGCGCTGTACAGCCTTGGGTGTGGTGGGTTGAGGCCAGTTCAAAACCGCTTTGACCTTGGCAGGATCCATCGTGAGGCCGGTGTCCGAAATGATGTATCCTAATAAAACTGTAGAAGATTGGTGAAAGTGACACTTTTCAAGTTTAGCGAATAAATGGTTCTCTCGTAGTAAAAGTAGTACTTGTTCCTACATGTTCCTCTAGAGACTTAGATAAAATAAGAATATCGTCCAAGTACACAATTACAAAAGAATTGAGAAGATCTCTGAATATCTCATTGACGAAATGGCAGCTGGGGCAGTCAATACAAGGCCGCAGGGTCTTATCTTTTTTCTTCACAAAGAAAAATCCAGGCCCAGCGGGAGATGTGGATTTGCGGATGAAGCCCCTCAGAAGGTTCACAGTGATATATTCTTTCATGACTTTGGTTTCAGACATAGACAAAGGATATGAGGCTCCTCTAGGCTGTGTAGTATCTGGAAGTAATTTGATGGGACAATCCTATGGGCGATGTGAAGTAAGTATCTCTGACTTGACTTTGTCGAAGACATCCTTGAAGTCAATGTATTCCTCCGGCAATTGTACCCTTTCTTTTTCTTCTTATACAGTAGTGGCACAAACGGTACTTGAACCTTTAAGACAATTTTGTACACAGTATGAACTGCACTGAATAGGTTCATTGCTTACCCAGGGTTACAGTGACAAAGGCGCTTCAGCGCTTAATCCATTTAGATATATAAATAGAGAAACAGGACTGGATAAGGGTACAGTTAGACTGATTGTAGTAGTAAAGTCCCCAGGTGGGCCAATAATAACTGAAGAGTAAGATGTATGGTTATAAAAACCCCTTCAAACTCTCATTGGGATGGTCCCTGGACTCACAGTAAATGCTCACAGATGATAAATAAAGTACTCACAGAATCCCTTAATCCAGAAGTCCTGATAGGCATGCAGCCTACATTAAAAATGTAGCTTTATTGGTCCATCTAAAAGTGGAGGCACAAACCCTCCTACGCGTTTCGTGTTACAAAAACACTTTATCAAGGAGTATGTACCTTGATCAAGTGTTTTTGTAACACGAAACGCGTAGGAGGGTTTGTGCCTCCACTTTTAGATGAACCAATAAAGCTATATTTTTAATTCATCTGTTTGGGACCCACTTTTGGCTGTGCGCCAGTTTTTTTCACTTTGTTTCTTCTGTCCTTGCTTACCCAATCAATCTGTGGATTATGAATTTGTAACCAGGGCATACCCAATATTACTGCAATAGAGCGAGTGTGAATGGCATTCAACAAAATATCTTCCACATGATTATTCACCGACCTTAGCTGAATAGTCAGGGTCTCCAACGAGATGAAGGCAGGCTGAAGTGGTCTACCATCAATGGCTTCCAGAGCGATAGGGTTCTTCTTCCACACTAAAGGGATCTTGTGGTGCTCTGCAAAACCCTGATAAATAAAGTTTCCCCAGGCAACCGAATCAAGAAAGGCCAAAGTGGAAACAGAGAATCCTTCAACAGACAAGGAGATAGATACAAGGATCTTTGTGGGATTAGAAGTGGCTATAGGGGAAAGAGAGATCATTCCTAATGAGACTCCCCTAGGCCTCATGGGACCCTTGCTTTTCCCACCTTGTTGGGGTAAGAGAAGGTGAAAAGTCCAGGACCCCCACAATACAGGCAAAGCCCAGCATCTATGCAGCGTTTCTTCTCAGTGCGTGAGAGAGTAGTAACTTCCAATTGCATAGGTTCAGATGAATCTGGGACAGGAAGCTCAAACTGACCCACCTGATTGGGGTTTATCCTGGAAGAAGCCGTGCGATGAAGACGTCTCTGAGTCCTTCTCTCCTGGAGGCGATAGTCCACCTTGATGCAGACCGCAATGAGATCTTCCAGGTCGGTAGGCCGATCATGAGTCTCAAGTTCATCTTTCACAGTCTCAGACAATCCCTGCCAGAAGGCAGCAGACAATGATTCTCAATTCCAATCCGTCTCTGCGGCAATAGTCCTAAATTTGAGTGCATAAAGGGCGACAGAGCGAGCACCGTGAGAAATAAAGAATAGAGCAGAGGCAGCAGATACCTTTCGACCTGGTGTATCGAACAACCTGCGGAACTCCTTGGTTAAGGTTCCAATGCTTTGGGTGAGGTCAGATCTTCACTCCCAGATGGGAGAAGCCCAGGCAAGAGCATCATCTGTGAGAAGAGAGATTATGGAGCATTATCTGTGAGAAGAGAGATTATGTAGGCTACCTTGGAACGGAAAGAAGTGAAGCGGGAAGAATTCATCTCAAACTGAATAAAACATTGGTAAAGGAAACACCGACACTCGTGAGGATTTTCCCCATACCGATTGTTTGTGGGAAGTCGGGGTTCGGACAAGTGAGCAGGCAGGAAAGGGGTACTAGTGACTGATTGCATGGGGTCCGTGCGTGGCCCTTGTAGATGGAGGGATAAGGTTCTAAAGTCCTCCCGGAGGGTTCCCAAATTCTGGTTATTAGATTCCCATTTATTTTCAAGACTTGACAAAGCATTGGCATGCGTGCTAAGGACTCTTCCTACCTCAGCGGGTCGAAGTTTATTTGGCCGAGCATACTGTAACACTTAGCTCACCACAAATGTGGTGCGACCTGCGGGGCTGAGGTAGGGAATTGTAAAGAACGCCATCCACAACCGCTAGAGTGCGTCTAGAGTGTAGGATAGTCTTGCAGGCCGGATCCGGGTAATAGAAGACAGCGTAAATGAGGTACTTGTCGGGTCTTGGAGTATAGAGTAGCGGATCGTTGGGGTACATAGCAAGAGTCAGGATTGGAGAGTGTAGAGTAGTCATAGAGCCAAAGCCAGGGTCAGTGCAGGAGAGAGCAGCGTCGTCGTGGTCCAATGACAGGGTCAGTGCAGGAGAGAGTAGAGTAGTCGTATCCAAAGCCAAGGTCAGTGCAGGAGAGTATAACAGGGTAGTATCCAGGCAGGGTCAGGCAGCAGGGTTCAGGCATACAGGCACAGGGTGGAGAGTACAGCATCACACAAAGAAGGAGTTATGCTCGGCAAAGCAGGACAGCACTGAGAGGGTATAAATAGGACCTTCCACCAATGGGAGGCAACCAGGAAGTGAAGGAGCCCTCCCTGATAGGCTGCTGGATCACGCAGGTGCATCTTATTGTGCAGCCGATTAGGAGTGGGGGTGGTCACTCTGGAGAGCGCACGCGCCCCGCGCGTAACCCGCATATTAAGTTGGCGACCCGGTCGCTAGCCACTCACATGCGTCACGACACCCGCGTCAGTACGGGGCATAGAACGGAGGCGGGGCCAAATACGAGGGGGAAGGAGCATGTGCGGCTGCTGTGCCGCCTTCCACTGTCATCAGAGCGGGGGCGGAGTCGGGGAAAGAAGGTCACGGAAGGTTAGGGGGAATGCGTACCATGCATGCGTAGCGCGTCACTGTTGCCGGAGGGATAGTACACCCTAGACGGGAACCGCGGGTACTGACAGGGACCGTGCACTGACCGAGCGCCATGCACGAGAAACAGCGCTGGAGTGCCTGGTAGGCTTGCTTCTTGAGCCTGATGGACAGGTGAGGGTTAAGGGGATAGAACCGCCAGAATGGCAAATCTTCACACATGCATGCAGGGGTGCCCAGAGGTTTTGTTTCGTTCCAAGGACATTTTATTTCGTTCCCTGTACCCAGTAAGTGTTTTATTAAGTGTAATTGTGCAAGATTTGTGTGTTTGTCTGAAAATAAATAAATTACAATTTATTTTACTCATATTGTGTGCTCAGTCCAGAATCCCGGTATTAATGTGTGCATAATTCTTGGTCTCTCGTGACAAGCTTATTTACTGGTGGCAGCGGTGGGACGCTGACTGAGCCTATGGTATAGTCTCCTGCATGATTCTATGACATAGTGGGGGAAACTCGTAGATTGCGAGCTCCCCAGAGAAGTGGTAACTTACACACGCTTCACAAGAGCACGAGATACTACACCTTGCCCTTTGCCCATACCCCTGTGCTAACATCATAACATGAGTCTCCACTCAGGAAGGTTCTGATCCTGGGACCGAGCTCGGATCGTGGAGAGATGTGAGGAATATGGATTGCCGACGGACGGTCGATCAAAGCCACAACTGGAGGAGGACTTGAAGAATCATGATGCCAGAATGGCTCCATTGGAGGGGCCTGGCCCCTTGGCTTCTGTGGCAGCGGACACCAATCAGCCAGGAGTGCAGGAGGTCAATCCAGCTCCGGTGCTGCAAGGACATGGGGAGGGAGCAAGTGACCGCCTCAGTAATGGTGGAGTGGCACCAGCGGCTGCGGAGGAGGAAGTCACTGCGGCTACCGGACTTGCCGCCTCTTGGCTCACAGCTATCCTTGCTGCATGGGGAGAAAGGGCTACAGCAGTGGAGCATATCCAGATGCTTGCCGCAGTGCATGGTAAAGCCCCTCACTCCCACCTCGTCAATGGGGAACAGTATATTCCCCGTGTGGACCACCACAGCTTCAGCAAGTTCATGGATGGAACGGATGAGATACATGCCTTTCTCAATGACTTTGAAATGCAGTGTCTCCGGTACAGGGTCCCACGTCGGGACATGGTGCTGAGACTACGTCATTGCTCTCCGGTAAAGCCAAGCGGACTGTGCAGGGTATTCCACGTGTGGATGCCGATGACTACGGTCATGTTAAATGTATGCTGCTCACACATTATGCCTTCACCCCAGAAACATACCGGGGCAAGTTCTGGACTGGGGAAAGATACCCTCGGGAATCCTATGTGGATTACGGTGCCCACATGGGACCCACCCATGGGCCTACATGGGACCCAATGGGTGGAGGGTTACGGGATCACCAAGTTCCATACACTACTGGACTTGATGTTCCAGAAGCAGCTACTGCAGCAGCTTCCCTCGGACGTGAGGGCATGGGTCTTTGATCACAAACCAAAAACCCATGTGGAGGCTGCGAGGATGTGGAGATATGCGAGTATGTGGCCAGCAGGGCTCTGATAACCAAGAGTGTGGCTCCCAAAGATGTGGCCAGTCGGCCAAGGGAGTCAAAATCATCCCTCAGTTGACCCACAAGACTGCAGCAGAAGGCAATGCACCCAAAGCTGCAGAGTTTAGACACGAGAGGCGTGTTTTACCTGCAACAAGGTCGGACATCTCAGGCCAGACTGTCCAGACCGGGAGGCCCTATCAGGGGCCACAATCACCAGCTGCGAGGCCGGTCGCCCGTGTGCGACTGGCACACAAAGAAGAGCCAAGCACAGCCGTGGAGCCAACCTACAGAGGGACATCCACGGGAGATCCTGCACTTGCCACCTCAGGACCAGCAGCGGATATCGGAGGACATCAGGTTGCACCAGTCGTGATGCAGCCAAATGATGTCCACAGGCGGACGGCTTGCTGGACTCCGGTTACACCGTGACTCTGGTTCGCCCTGATTTGGTGCGGCCAGAGGATTTGCTTCCAGGCACCTGGATGCAAGTGTCCATGCCCAATGGAGGACCGCGGTCCATCCAGGTAGCCCGGGTCTTTTTTTATTGGGGTGCCGGACGTGGCATGAAGGAGGTGGGGGTTTTGCCTGGGTTAGACGCAGAGGTCCTACTTGGCAATGACCTGGGGCACATTACCTGCATTTTTACAACCAAACTGGCCCCTGTTGCAGTGATCACCAGGAGCCAGTCAGCACAGATCGCAGAAGAACCAGCCCCTGTCCCCCTGCATTTGCGACCTACGGTTCCAGCAGTTTCTGAGGAGACCAGAAAGGTAAGCCAGACAAAGTTGCCTACTGACCCTGACTTACTGTTCCCTGTACCTGTTCCCAGTCCCCCCAACTTAGCCTTGACAAGCGGGTGGCAAGACTTAGGTACCCATTTTAGGGGTGGGGTGCAATACGACCCCAGCTTGGAGGGCATGAGACTTCGGGCGTCCGAGTCTAAGCCAGGGGACAGGTCTGATTACTACTTGTGGCACCACGGGCTCCTGTATAGAGAGCAAGGGGCCACGGAGTTAGATGAGGTCTGCACAGGTAAACGACAGCTAGTGGTGCCCACGGAATATAGGCAGCAGTTGTTGCAGGTAGCCCACTCTATTCCACTAGCGGGGAATCAGGGAGTCACTCGGACGAGAGCCTGGCTGATGCAGTGTTACTACTGGCCGGGGGCATCCAGGGCTGCGGCAGATTTCTGCCGGTCCTGTGATGCCTGCCAGCGAGTGGGTAAAGCTGGCGATCATGTGAAGGCACCCATGAATCCGTTACTGGTAATAGGGGAACCCTTCCAGAAAGTAGCCATGGACCTTGTAAGACCACGCCTGTTTCCCAGCTTGACCGGGAAGCACTACATCCTCACGGTGGTGGACTTTGCCACCCAGTACCCTGAGGTGGTAGGTCTTGCCACCATTGATGCTAGGGCAGGAGCTAAAGCATTGTAAACAATTTTCACTAAGGTAGGTTTCCCTAGTGAGATCCTAACCGATCAGGGGTCGCAATTCATGAGTGAATTGCTCCAGTGTCTCTGGGATGCGTGCGGGGTGAAGCACTAGCACACGACCCCTTACCACCCCCAAACCAACGGACTGTGTGAGAGGTTCAACGGAATCCTGAAGCAGATGCTTCAAACTTTTTAGAGGCAGAGGGCAAAGACTGGGAGATTCACCTGCAGCGCTTGCTGTGCGTACTGAGAGGTACCGCAAGAATCTACAGGTTTTTCTCCATTTGAGCTGCTATATGGTCACAGGGTACGGGGACCCCTGGACCTATTCCGTGAGGGATGGGAATGGGAGACAACCAATGCTTACGCTTCTGTGCTTCAGAATGTGGTAGATCTCAGAGAATGAGATGCTCATGGGGTTGGCAACCTTAGGGCTGCTCAGACCAAGCAGAAGACTTGGTATGATCAGAATGCCCGTAATAGAGAGTTCATCCCAGGTCAGCAAGTATTTGTTCTCAAACATACTCGGGAGAACAAATTAATGGTTGCCTGGTCAGGACCATATCCGATGCTCCAAAAGGTGAACGAGTGCAAATATGTTGTACAGGTAGATGCTGAGAGAAATAAGACTTATCACATCAACATGTTGAACGAGTACATAGCACCGAGTGTGGCATCAGTGCTGGCCATTTGTAGCCCAACGATGGGGGATCTGGCGAGCAATGGCCAGACCTCTTAGGGGAGGCTAGGCAGGAGGGTACAGTAGAGCAAGTTGAGATAGGTTCTCAGTTGAGTGCCAGGCAGAGAGCAGAAGCCAGAGCTATGCTAGAAAAGTGTAGGGTTCTGTTCACGGACAAGCCAGGCAGAAAACATATCACAGATCACACCGTGGTCACAGGTGATCTGCGCCCTCTGCATTAGCATTCCTATTGGGTATCAGCAGATATGAAGTGCAGTATAGAGAGGGAGGTAGAAGAGATGCTGGCCCTAGGGGTGTACCATCTCAGAGCCCTTGGGCTTGTCCAGTTGTCCTGGTACCTAAGAAGGACGGGACCACTCGGCTCTCTGTGGACTACCGACAGCTCAACACAGGGACGGTGTCAGATGCTTATCCCATGCCCCGCATGGACGAGTTGCTGGATGAACTCGTGGGGGCAAAATATCTGATCACTATGGATCTCAGTAATGGTTACTGGCAGATCCCCTTGACCCAGGAGGCTAGGGATAAGTTAACATTCATTACCCCAAGTGGCCTCTATGAATTCCTATTGATGCTATATGGGATATATAAATGCCCCGGCTACCTTCCAACACCTGGTCAATCATTTGCTGGAGGGTATGCAAGGGTTTGCAAGGGCATACCTGGACGACATTGCAGTGTTTACCAATTTGTGGGACTCACATTTACTGCATGTAGCTGCTGTGCTAGCCAGAATCAGGGAAATGGGACTCACCTTGAAACCTACCAAGTGCTTAGTAGCTTAATAGGGATGGAAGAGGAACTGTAACTAGGGCATAGGGTGGGTGGCGGGCACCTCAAACCAGAGCCAGCCAAGGTGGAAGCAGTAGTGCAGGGGCCCGTTCCAAAGTCCAAGAAGCAGGTCATGGCTTTTTTATGCACCGCAGGCAACTATAGGAAGTTTGTGCCCCAGTATAGTGCCATTGCAAAACTCCTGACTGACTTGACCCAGAAGCGACAGTCTGTGCTGGTAGTCTGGTCTCCGGCCTGTGAAGTCTCCTTACAGGCATTGAAGACTACCCTGGAAAGTGCCCCCATCCTAGCTGCACCAGACTACTCAAAAAAGTTTTTGGTTGAGACGGATGCCTCGGACTATGGCATCGGCGCTGTACTCAGCCAAATGGGGGAGGAGGGTAGTGAACATCCAGTGGTGTACCTGAGCCGCAAATTGCTGCCCAGAGAGGTGGCTTATGCCACCATTGAAAAGGAGTGTCTGGCTATTGTATGGGCTCTGAGTAAACTGCAGCCCTATCTCTACGGCAGGCAATCCACTGTGATCACAGACCACAATCCGTTGAGTTGGCTTCAAAGGGTGTCCGGGGAAAATGCCAAGTTACTGCGCTGGAGTCTTGCTTTGCAAGAGTTTGACTTCACCATCCAGCATAAGAAGGACAGTGAGCATGGCAATTCTGATGGCCTTTCCCGGCAGGACAATCCCTACGAACTGACAACTTCAAGAGCTGCCAGGCCATCCTAACCACCGGACGAGGTGTTCGGGGCAGAGCCTGCGGTTCGAGTTGGGGGAGGTGTGGCGGGAGGGGGTTAACCAGGCCAATAATAAAGGTATTATGCCCCGGTGGTTAACCCTAATCCCTGTTGGTTAACCCTAATCCCTGTTGGGACTGAAGGAGTTACAGTAAATTGAATTGTTCCCACCATATCATGTTTTCATCTACACTACATTTATTGTCCCTATTTTGCAGCTTAGCAGCTCGCCGCTGTGGAAAGAATGAATAAAAATGTGCAACTATATTTGTGACACAAGGGGGAGCCTCTAGCGCTGAACCTAGCGCTAAGTGAAGAAGCGTGTTTATGAATGGGTGGCTGCTTTGAAGTATCAATATCACTTCCTAAGCTGTAGAACTCTAAACCGCAAAGTCAATTGGATAAGTGGTTTGCGGTCTAGCTGAAGTGCTTTTCTGTCAAAATGTATCCACCGGTCTCGTTATCCATTTAATCTGAACGTATTGACGTGGGAAACAGGTCAAACTGCAGACCACATCACTGCCCGTCCAGTTAAGTGGCTAATTTGCGCTAGGAGTGAGCTAACAATCTAATTTTTGGATCCCAGGTAGCTGAAGAAATATGACATACATACATATTTGTTTTATATTGTTTATAAAGGTAGAAACCACATATGAAAAATAAAATGTGTTTCAGTGCTGGTTTTAAATGTAAAGACAGGAAACTTTTTCTGTCAGCCCAGTAATAAATCCTTTAACATGGAAATATGTTAAGGGTGAATGAGCTGAGGGATTTCTCATCTCCGTACTTCAGAGGCACCCTGCAGAGTTGGTGCCTCAGTGTCTATGAGATGTTCGGAGTTGAAAAGCCTCAGAGATCCTAGGTATTAGGGTGGCCAGGATATTGTTAATGGCCCGATACCGGTGGGAAGTATGGGCACTTCACACTTGGTAGCCAACTCCCAGACTTACTGTTGCTCCGTGCAAACCGGGAAACAACTTCTGCCCTCTTTGCAAGGTACTGGCAAGTCAAGGATAGGTGGGATAAATGTTCCCATGGGCGGGATAGGTTATGCATGTTAGGTTTAGGACCCTTAACCCTATAAAAATGCCTGCTACCCAGTCCCTAGTAGTTCCATCTGAAGATTTCATCGGATTCACCAAGTTCCAGCTTCAGCGGTTCCGTAATATGGGGGGTTAATGAAATCATAACCAAGGATCGGGCCCCTCTTCTGGAATTCGTTAGAGCTAAGGGTTCCCGAACGAACCTTGTAAGGACTGAACACACTTTTTCCTTTTGGTGGAGATATAGGGGTGGCAACTTGTGCCCCTAGCCAGGAACTGTTACAATCAATTTGCGCACCCACTTGCATGCGTGCAGGGGTGCCCAGAGACTTTGTTTCATTCCAAGGACATTTGATTTTGTTCCCTGTACCAATAAGTGTTTTATTAAGTGTAATTGCGGAAGATTTGTGTGTTTGTCTGAAAAGAAATACATTAGTTTTTTTGTATCTTGTGTGCTCAGTCCATAATCCCGGTATTAATGTGTAGATAAGACCTGGTCTACCGTGACAAGACAGGAACTTGGTTGAATCGTTGTTACATCAGGTGAATCTCTCTGGGACTGGGCTGCAGGAATCTTTATAGGGTTAAGGGTCCTATACCTAACATACACACCCAATCCCTTCCCTGAGAACACTTTTTCCCCCTATCCCAGATTTGCCAGTAGTTCATAGCATCAGCAGAAGTGGCTTCCTGGTTTGCACAGAGCATGTGTCAACTTGACACCTAAGCTGCTTAGCATACTGGGTCCAACTTCTTACTTGGCGACAATAAATCTGGGGTTTGGCTACCAAGTGTGAATGGCCATCCTGCGTACCAGGATCTGATACTCAGGGATATCCTGGCCACTTTAACACCTAGCCTCTCTGAGGCTTTTCAACTTCGGATTTCTCATAGACACAGGGGCACCAACTTAGCAGAGTGCCCTTTGAAGCCCAAAGATGAAAAGCCCTCAGCTCATGTACCCTTAACATATTTACATGTTAATACATTCCTGGCAGGAAAGGCTTCCTGTCTGTACATTTAAAAACACCAGTAAAATACAGTTTATTTATAAAAGTATGTTCTGCTTATGCTACTATTATAAACCTTATATGTATGTGTATGGTTTCTTTTACTTAGCTGCACTCCAAACATTAAATTGCTAGCTCACTCCTAGTACCGCAAATACAATTAACACATTTCACACACATCCAGTTACCTTCAGCTAGCTTTAGAGCTGCAAAACAGGGACACAAATAATAGTGTAGGGGAAAACAGGAGATTATGGGGATAATACATTTTAACCCCTTCACTCCCAACAGGGCTTAGGGTTAACCAGCCGGGTATAATGCCTTTATTATTGGCCTAGTTAACCCCTCTCGCCACAGACCCCTGATGCCCCGATAGTGGAATGGAGTGGGCTACCCGCAACAACTGCTGCCTATGCTCCATGGGTACCACTAGCTGTCGCTTACTGGACCAGACCTCATCTAACCCCATGGTCCCTTACAGGAGCCCGCAGTGCCAAAAGAAGTAATCCGACACATCACCTGGCTTAGACTCGGACGCCCGAAGTCTCATGCCCTCCAAGCTGGGGTCGGATAACACTGCATCCTTAAACTGGGTACCTAACTCTGGCCACCCGCTTGTCAAAGTTAAGTCATTGGGACTGGGAACAGTTAAAGGGAACAGTAAGTCAGGGTCAGTATGCGACTTAGTCTGGCTTACCTTTCTGGTCTCCGCAGAGACCCTTGGAACCATTGGTCCCAAATGCAGGGGGACAGGGGCTGGTTTCACTGAGATCTTGGCTGACTGGCTCCTGTTTATCACTGCAACAGGGGCCAGCTCAGTTGTTAAAATGCAGGTAATATGCTCCAGGTCATTGCCCAGTAGGACCTCAGCATTTAACCTGGGCAATTTCCCCACCTCCCTCATGCCACGTCCGGCACCCCAATCCAAAAAGACCCGAGCAGCCTGGATGGACCGCAATCCTCCATCGGGCATGGTCACTTGCATCCCGGTGCCCGGGAGCAAATCCACTGGCCGCACCATATCAGGGCATACAAGTGTAACGGTCGCACCGGAGTCCAGCAAACTGTTCGACTGCCGGTCCCCGATGGTCACCTTCCGCAGATGCTTTTGCCGGACATCGTTGCGTTACAGCCCAACTGGCGCAACCTGATGTCCTCCGATCTCCGCAGCTGGTTCCGAGGTGGCAAGTGCAGGTTCTCCCATGGACGTCCCTCTTTGGGTTGATTCTATGTCTGTGCTGGGCTACTCTGTGTGTGCAAGTCGCACATGGGCGACCGGCCTCGCAGCGGGTGATTGTTGCCCCTGATGGGGTCCCCCGGACTGGTCCCTGTCCGGACAGTCTTGCCAGAGATGACCAACCTTGTTGCAGGTAAAACATTGCCTCTCATGTCTAAATTCTGCAACTTTGGGTGCGTTGCCTTCTGCTGCAGGCTTGTGGGTCCACTGAGGGGTGGTTTTGGCTCCCTTGGACGGGCTGACCAAATCTTTGGGAGCCGCTCTCTTGGTCATCAGAGCCCTACTTGCCACATACTCATCCGGCATCCTCATAGCATCCACATGGGTTTTTGGTTTGTGGTCAAAGACACATGCCCTCACGTCCAAGGGGAGCTGTTGCAGCAGTTGGTCCTGGAACATCAAGTCCAGCAGTTTATGGAACTTGGTGATCCCGTAACCCTCCACCCATTGGGTCCCATGTAGTGCCATGCGGGCACCGTAATCCACATAGGATTCCCGAGGGTATCTTTCCACAGTCCGGAACTTGCCCCGGTATGCTTCTTGGGTGAGGGCGTACTGGGTCAGCAACATACTCTTGATGTGACCGTAGTCATCGGCATCCATGCGTGGAATACCCTGCACAGTCCGCTTGGCTTTACCGGACAACAATGGACGCAGTCGTAGCACCATGTCCCATCGTGGGACCCTGTACTGGAGACACTGCATTTCAAAGTCATTGAGAAAGGCATCTATCTCATCTGTGCCATCCACGAACTTGCTGAACCTGTAATGGCCCACCCGAGGAATATCCTGTTCCCCGTTGACAAGGTTGGAGTGGGGGGCTTTTCCATGCACTGCGGAAAGCATATGGATACGCTCTGCTGCTGTAGCCCTTTCTCCCCATGCGGCAAGGAGAGCTGTGAGCCCAGGGGCGGCAAGTCCAGCAGCCGCAGCGACTACCTCCTCCGCACCCACTGGCACAACGCCACCAATATTCAGATGGTCACCCACTCCCTCCCCATGTCCTTGCAGCTCCGGTGCTGTATTAACCTCCTGCACTCCGGATTGATTGGTGTCCACTGCAGCTGCAGCTAAGGGGCCATGCCCCTCCATTGGAGCCAGTCTGGCTTCATGACTTTCCAAGTCCTCCTCCAGTTGCACCTTTGACCAACCATCTGTCGGCAGTTCATAGACTGCACAGCGCTCCAAGACTTGAGTGCGGCCCTAGGATCAGAACCGCCCGGATTGGTGACTCATGATGAGACTTTTAGCACAGGAATATGGGCAATGGGAAAATGTGTTCTATGTTGTGCTCTTGCAAAGTGTGTGTAAGTTGCCACTTGTCTGGGTAGCTTGCAATCTCCGAGTTTCCCCATTATGTTACAGAATCCCGCAGAGACTATACCATAGGCTCAATCAGCGTCCCACTGCTGCCACCAGTAAATATGCCTGTCACGGTTGACCAGGTCTTACCAACACATTAATACCGGGTTTCTGGATTGAGCACAACAAGGAGGACAAAACAAATTGTAGTTTATTTCCTTTTAAGACAAACACACAAATCTTCACAATTGCACTAAATAAACACTTACTGGGATGGGGAAATGAAATCAAATGTCCACGGAACAAATGACTTGAAAACAAAGTCTCTGGGCACCCCTGCACGCATGCAAGTGGGTCGTGATTTGAGCCGTGCGACAGTCCTCGACTAGGGGAACACGTTGCCACCCCTGTATCTCCGCCAGAGGAAATATGTTTGTTCAGTCCTTACAGGATTAGTTCGGGAATCCCTAGCTCAAACAAATTCTGGAAGAGGGGCGCAAATCTTCGTTAGATGTAGTTATCCCCTCACACTCTGGAACCGCTGACGCTATAGCTTGGACGTACCTTGGAAAAGCTGAGATGAATCTGACTAGGACTGGGCTACAGGCATTTGTATAGGGTTCAGAGCCCTATCCCTAACATACACCGCCAATCTTCCCGTGGGAAAAACTTTTCCCACCTATCCCAGACTTGCCAGTAGCTCACAAAGAGGGCAGAAGTTGCTTCCCGGTTTGCTCAGAGCATGTGCCAACCTGTCACCTAAGCTGCTTAGCATATCGGGCCCAACCCCTTACCCAGGGACAGTAAGTCTGGGGTTTGGCTACCAAGTGTGAAGTGCCCACACTTCGCACCGGTATCTGATACTTACAAATATCCCGGCCACCCTAACACCTCGGGTCTCTGACACTGGGGCACCAACTTAGCAGGGTGGCCTTTGAAGTACAGAGATGAAAAATCCCTTAGCTCATTCATCCATAACATACAGTATGGGCATGTTAAGGGTTTCATTGCCGGAACGGCAAGAAAGGGTTCCTGCCTTTGCATTGAAAACACCAATGGAATAGAGTTTATTTATAAATGTATGTTCTGCTTATGCAACAAATATAAAACACATATGTATCTTCATGGTTTCTTTTGACCTAGTTGCACTCCACAAATTAGAGTGCTAGCTCTTTCCTAACGCAAGTTATCTACTTAATTGAAGGGGCTCTGTGATGTGGGTTGCGGTTTGACCTATAATCGGTCTGGGTTACAAGCCTGCTTACAATGTATCCGTGCTGGCTTTGATCGGTAACCGCAGACGTGCGCCACCAATTCAACTCAAGTGGATATCGAGATGGCAGGATACCATGTATCAAGAAGGCACTTCAGCTAAACCGCAGACCACTTATTCAATTGACTTTGCGGTTTCGACGTCTGTGGTCTGGAAACTGATACCTATCTTGAAAGCAGCAACTTATCCACAGACACGCTTCTTCAATTAGCGCTTGGCACAGCGCTAGAAGCGCCCCCTTGTGTCGCAAATACAGTTAGCACATTTTTCATTATTTCATTTCACTGCAGCTTGCTTCTGCGCTGCAAAACAGGGACAATAAAGGTAGTGTAGGGGAAAACCTGGTATTATGGTGTCAATATATTTTAACCCCTACTGTCCTAACACGGTTTAGTGTTAACCAGCCGGGCATAATACCTTTATTATTGGCCTGGTTAACCCTTCCACCGCCACAGGGCATATACCGGGGGACCTTGGAATGTGTTTTCCCCTTCCCGGTCTTACTGTTCTGGTCTGGCATGGAGATATGGCGGTGAGCCGCTAACTGCTTCCAAGGGAGGATTTTGTCCGGTGGTCTGTATCTTCATGTCTCCAGGAATCTGGGATGATTCCTGGATACATGTTTTGGGGTAACCAGCAAGTTTGGCCCCTTTCTACCCACACACCCTGACAACATTTTTGCGTAAAATCGTCCCTGAAACTCATGCCCTGTGAATCTCCGCTGGTTGGCACTCCTGAAACAGTAAAACACACACATATATCTTTATTAAAATACAGTGCACATGCCATAACCGGGTTGCAGAGCTGACACTTCAAACAACCCAATATGGCTCAAGGGCACCCAGCCGGGCATAATACCTTTATTATTTGCCTGGGTACCCCATCACCATCACAGAGTCGTAACAGTGTTTTCAGAGTCAGAGGTTGCCGGAGCAATGTGCTTGGCTGCATCCGAGGATCCCACTCGATTCCCGGACCCAACTCTTGTGTATCCCATAACGCTGGACCCCGATACATAGACACATAGACACATTCTGTAAAGACTTTCTCTGGCAAACCGTCCCTGAAACTTAAAGCCTTGAAATCTCCCAGTCCGAGCACCCGAGGAAAGGCAAAACACACCTAAATATTTAATGTCGCATAATTTGCACACAGTCACAGTAATGCATTTAGTATATCTAGTCCAAGATCTGACACTCTAGGACCAACACATGGATCAGGGTAACCAAGTGGGCTGAACCTTTATTAGTGAGCTTGGTTAACCCCTTCACCGTCACAATATCACAGAGAGTCATTCAGAAACTTTGGTCTGTTCAGCCGGTGTAAGGTCAGAGGTTGAAAAGTAAATTTGTGTGTCATCAGCATAGAGGTGATATTTGAATTCAAGAGACGTGATTAGATCACCTATAGAGAGTGTGGGCAGATAAAAGAGGAGGGGTTCCAGGACGGAGCCAAGGGGTACAGATGTGTTTGTCTGTTTTTCCTGCTAGCCCAGGAAAAATCTAAGAACATTTCTTTCTCTCTCAGAAAAACTGCATCATTTCAGTGAGATTTGTCTGCTGTTTGAATACAAACAAATGGCCCATTGGATTAACATTGCAGGGGTCCTTGCTATTTGAATGGGACTGCAGGGACCCCTCTGTGTTGATCCGATGGGTCAATAGTCTGGCTGCAGAAATATCACAGAAATCTCTCAGAAATGTTTCAGCGTTTATTTGAGATAGCTACAGATTTCCAACGGCAGAGTGGTCAATACCAGGGGCCACATCTGTACCCCCCTAGAGAGATCGATAGAGGAGAAGGAGGTGTTATCAGAAGAAACACTTAAAGTACGCTGGAAGAGGTAAGATGAGATCCAGGATAGAGATTTGTTACGAATACCAAGAGTATAGAGAATGTGAAGGAGGAGAGGGTGGTCCACGGTATCAAATGCTGCAGAGAGGTCGAGTAATATGAGCAGAGTGTAATGCCCTCTGTATTTTTGCAGCATGGAGGTCATTAGTTATTTTAGTAAGGGCTGTTTCAGTGGAGTGATCAGTGGGGAAGCTAGATTGTAGAGGGTCTAGGATAGAATAGGTGGTGAGAAAATAGAGCAGGCTAAAGAATACAAGGTGTTCAAGGAGTTTAGAGGAAAAAGGCAGGAGGGGGACAGGTTGAGAGTTGGAAAGACAAGTAGAGTCAAGCTTGCTATTTTTGAGTAATGGTATGACTGTTGCATGTTTGAAGGAGGAGGGAAAGGTGTGGCGGGGAAAGGGTTAAGCAAGCTTATAATAAAGGTCAAGCCCACTTGGTTACCCCTGACCAGTGTTTTGTGGTCCTAGAGTGTCAGCTCTTGGGCCCGGGCATTGTGTATGCATTACTGTGACTGTGTGTAAAATATGAGAAAACTGTAATACATTGTAGCCGCAGAATGTGTATATTTTACCACGCGGAAGACAGGCCACAATATATTATATTACATAGGTATAGTTTAATGTATATATGTTGATGCCCTGTGAATGAGCAGGGATTTCGAAGTCATGGCTACCAACCTCGGTGCCTATGCGTCTCTGGACAGCCAGGACTTGAAAGCCTCAGTGATTCCAGAGGTATGAACAATCTTGTTAGAACGAAAAGCTAAACTAGAGTAACCATATCCTCTGTTCAAAGGATCCCTGTCACCTAGATCAAAGTCCCACATATTGGCATAGGTGTGAACTATAGCACAGTTATCTACACAGGGGGCCGAGCCTCAAAGCATTTATTGACAAGGGGGGTAGAGAAGGTCAGCGGCGTGGCTAAAGAAGATATGAAGTGAGTGACATTATTATCATGAGACGTCCTCTGCGGAATATGATAAAAAAATTACATGTGTGTACCGGTGGGACAAAGTCACACATGATGAATAAAGACATGGGGGGTCTAGCAGGTATTAAGAGACAGATATTAATATTTCTCTTAATTGTAGGATGACCCAGTTATGTTAAGTATCATTGGGACCGGCATGCGTGCCGGAATGTATTAATATGTCTCACATGTCAGGAAGTATTACAGAACTGGGGGTGGAGTTTTACTCTGGGGTAAGACTGTCAATCTCACGACTGATTTACGACAGGGAGGCATTATGTCTCCAGGGAAGTAGGCTTGGCTAGATATGCTAAGCGGCTGAAATGCAAAGTTGGCACATGGTCACAGCACATTTAGTAGAGAGAAATCCGCTGCTCTCTCTGCGCAAACATCGGCAAAATAAAAAATATTTGAAATCAATTTTTATTCATAGTGTACATGTGCAGCGGGTCTCCGGAGCTGAACCGGAATAGTTTCAGGTCCGGGGACCCCCTGCTTCCCGAGAAACAGGCCCCTTTATGAGGTGCCGGTATCCCTCTGCATTTAAATGTCCAGATCACGTGACCCGGAATGTAAACAAAGCAGAGGGATACCGGCACCCCATAAAGGGGCCTGTATCTCGGGGAGCAGGGGGTCCCCAGACCTAAAACCTAAGCGGCTCTGATCCAGAGACCCTCTGCACATCTACACTATGAGTAAAACACCCATATCAATAAATAATAATTCCTTACATTTGCGGCTATCTGCTATGACAATGAAGCAGCATTAATGTATTTTTAATAATAGTGTACGGGAGCAAGGGGTCCCCTGAGCTGAACCACATTGATTTATGGATCAGGGACCCCCTGCTTCCCGAGTTACAGACCCCGGTATGGGTCATCGGGTGCCAGTGTCGCCCCAATCTTTAGAGCATCCCATACGCGACGTGCCCGCTCTAAAGATGGCGGTGACACTGGCACCGATGCCCCATACTGGGGCCTGTAACTCGGGAAGCAGGGGGTCCCCGAGCCAGAAATCAATGCGGTTCAGCTCAGGAGACCCCTGCTCCCGCACAATATTATTAAAATACATTAATGCTGCTTCATTACCATAGCGGATAGCGCTAAGGCAATGAAGGGTTTAAAGCATAATACCATGTTTATTGGGGACAATTGCCCCCAATAAATATTGCAATAAACAATATACACCCCCTGCACCCCCAACAACCCCTATACCCCATTACATATTACATTTTTGGGATGCACAGCAATGATACTATAGGCCGGCGGTGGCCCTCGGGTGTTCCCCGCAGGCCTGCAGTACCAATTCTGTGCCCCCCCCCAAAAATTAAACAACACATAAATACTTTTCAATTAATACACCCCCCCAAACACATACAGTATAGTAATGAGCAAAATTACTATTATCCACATATGGATAATACAGAAGTTCATTTGCCCATTTAAAATACATAAAGAACAATAAATACAATAAATATATATAGCACTCACCCATGTCCGGCTGGCACGATGAAGGCCATCCTCATCATCACCGTCCATGCCCCCTCCGGTGCTGCAAAACATAAACAAGAATAAAAACAGCCAATGTAATGTCCCCTAACCCCTTATTCACCATAGCGGTTATTAACTGCTACATTCATTAAGGGGTTAACCCACCCTCACTCACCACTCGGGAGGCCTAAATACCCTCCCCCACTACCCACCCCATGAGACCTAACCACCCTCACCCACTACCCAGGCGGGAGGCCTACCCACATACCCTTGGGGCCAATACCCCCTTCCCCTACCCCCAGGACCCACAATAAAAACAATTCACAGCCCCACAATAAACATCATTATATTTATTAAATACATACCTCACCCCTTGTGCCCCCCCATAAATAAATGATTTATTATTTTACATACAGGGTTAATACCCCAAGCCCACGGGAGTCCCTGGTGGGTCTGACGGGTTTCTGTAGGCCTCACAGTAGCCAGAACCAGGTTTCAAACAGGGTCTGGAGGCCTACGTGTGGTCCCCGCCAGGCGCCATGGTACACCAGGTGGTCTCCACGGGTCACCGTGGGCCACAATGGAGTTTCCACAGGTAGGCCCGCAGCTGTATCTGTCAGACCCACAGGTGTCTGAGGGGCCTCGGGTGGTTCCCACTGGGGTCTGGGTGCCCTCGGGTGGTCCCTACGGGTCCACGGTGCCCCCACAGATGTGGGGCCACCGGTTATTCCCCCGCAGGTGTCCCCCGTGTACTCGGCAGCCATTTACCGTGAGAAGTCAGAGGAGGCCTTAGGTGGTCTCCAGAGGTCCCCGCAGACCTAAGGAAACAACCCTGTATGTAAAAGAAATAAACCTGTCCTATACATTAAATACATCAATCTCCCCCCCAAACACATATAGTACAATAAGGTGCAAAATAACTATTATCCAGATATCGATAATAGATTATTTGCCCATTATTAAACACATTAACTAGCATAATAAAATAAATAAAGTTCTACTAACCTCATCAATATGAAGCCCCTTCGCCAGCAAATTCCCTGTCCTCCGTTGCCAACAAAATATATAGCCAATACATAGCAATTACATTCTGATATCAATTAACCCCTTAATCACCTTATCGGATAATAACCGCAAAGGTAATTAAGGGGTTAAGCCACCCTGGCCCGATACCCACCCTTCACCCATTCCTCGGACTTCTCACGGGTAAACGGCTGCCGGGTCCATGGGGGAAACTTGTGGGGAAGAACCGGTGGCCCCACATCTGTGGGGGCACTGCAGACCCGAAGCACCTCAGATACCTGTGGGTCTGACCCAGGGCCCCCCAGACAGCCGTGGGCCTATCCGTGGAGACCCCATTGTGGCGCACCGTGACCCGCAGAGACCAACTCCACCTGGTGGACCACGGCACCTGGTGGGGACCACCCGTAGGCCTCCAGACCAGTTTGAAACCTGGTTCTGGGCTACTGTGAGGTCTACGGACACCCGTCAGGCCCACTGGGGACTCCCGTGGGCCTGGGGTATTAACCCTGTATGTAAAATAATAAATCATTTATTTATGGTGGGGCACAGGGGGTGGGTTATGTATTTAATAAATATAATGATGTTTATTGTGCGGCTCTCTATTGTTTTTATTGTGGGTACTGGGGGTGAGGGAAGGGGATATTGGCCCAAAGGGTATGTGGGTAGGCCTCCGCCTGGGTAGTGGGTGAGGGTGGTGAGGCCTCATGGGGTGGGTAGTAGGGGAGGGTATTTAGGCCTCCCGAGTGGTGAGTGAGGGTGGGTTAACCCCTTAATGACTGAAGCGGTTAATAACCTCTATGGTGATTAAGGGGTTAGGGGACATTACATTGGCTGTTTTTATTCTTGTTTTGCAGCATCGGAGGGGGCATGGACAGTGATGAAGTTGAGGATGGCCTTCATCGTGCCAGCCGGACATGGGTGAGTGCAATATGTATTTAATCTTTTTATTGTTCTTTATGTATTTTAAATGGGCAAATGCACTATTATCCATTTGTGGATAATAGTAATTGACCCCATTACTATACTGTATGTGTTACAGGGGGGGGGGGGTGTATTTATTTATAAGTATGTATGTGTTTTTACATTATTTTTGGGGGGCACAGAATTGGTACTGCAGGCCCGCGGGACACCTGCGGGTAACACCAGAGGGCCACCGCCAGCCTATAGTATTATTGCTGTGCATATATGTACTGTATATTAGGGGGGTATAGGGGTTGTTGGTGTAATATATATATGTAGCCCCCTGTAAACAGCACAGGCTATACCTATCTCCCTTCTACTGCGGTAAGTCCTGTTAAGATCAGGCACCAGTAATCATCATGGGTTTTCCCCCTTCATAGCCCTGCCCTGAGTGGTAGATGCAGGCCTGGACTCTGCTGCAGGCGTGAGCAAGAGGGGAGGTTCTGCTGACATCACGAGAGGTGGGCTAGCTCTATATTTAGCAGCCAACTCCTGTAAGTGACGAGTTTGCCGTGGGTCTATCTGAGAGAGTCCTGCGGATCGGTCCAAGGAGTTGGAGGAGACTGCAGTCTCACCTGCGCAGCCGTGCAGGAGCAGAGAGAGGAGTGGAGAGACTCAGCCACTTTGAGTAGAGCTGATAGCATTATAGACCTGGTGGACTAATGCCCCTCACCCCCCTGCCTGGGGTGATGGGGAAAATCCAATCCCCACCGCGAGGATAACCTCGGAGGTGGGCCACGGGGTATTGAAGCCCCAGCCCAGACCATCCTGTCGGAGGAGAGACTTGGAGGGAAGGAGAGGAGGAAATATCTGTGTGGGAGGAGAGCGGAGTAATTAGCAAGGCTTTGCTGTTGTTTTGCGGCTGCTGGACACCACTATATTTGGGAGTCGCTGATCTGCCAATAAAGAGACTGTCCTTTGTACCAAAGACTCTGTGTGAGTTGGAAGCTATTACCCTGGGACCGAAGGGGTTCTTCCATACAGGTCCTGTCCCATATTCCTGGGAGTATAGAAGATGGAGGCGCTGCACCACTAAGAGATCATGGAGGCTACCACCCCAGAAGCCCGGTCCTGGCTCCCCAATAACATCGCGGGAAGCTCAGGCCCTCCTGTTCCTCACAGGTATGCACCACCACACCGCATGTAATCTGCCCTCATGCACCCTAGACACCACCGTAGAGTCTGGGGGGGGAAGCATTGTTACATTTGGAGGCGCTGCTGAGCGATAGATATGTCAGAACAGGACCTGCTTATAGCAAGGCGGAACGGGATGAGTGAGATGCACTCTCCGTGCAAGTGTTGGAGAAGGATGGGCGCATTTGCATATGCCGAGTGTAGTCAGGGGAGCGCAGACTCTCGCACAGTACGTCTTGGGCGCCCATAGGAGGTGGCGTAGGAAGGGTGAATAGTTAGAGCTGACCGAGTCCCTTGAGGCAGATAGCGTGAGGCAACTGGGGGGTCAGCCTGTTAACCAGTCCAGGGACCATGGCCCAGGGCCCGCGCTATGAGTGGCCAAAAGTAGGAGACACCCGTACCTAGAAGAGAGGTACCCTAGCTATCACCCACACACACACACCACGGAGCACTTGCATGGTAGACATCGAGTACAGTGCATGGAGGAGAGGAGTTCCGCTAAGCCTGGGGTAAAAGCCACGTCAATTTAGTGAGAAATAGAATGCAGAGCACACAGTTGGATGTCAGTCAGTGTTTAGGTACGAGATACCCGTTAGACACTGAGAATAGGGCACATGGACATTTGGAGGACTCATCCAAGATGGCGTCCGTCCCTACATGTGCTCCGCGGAGCAAGAAAAGTGATCTAAAATGGCGGTTCCCGCCAAGCCTGGAGCAAGCACGTGCGTCGTGCACAGAGACTATAAGGAGAATGTGGCTGGAAATGTGTAATAATCTGGCTCCAAACCCAGATTCTTTGTACGGGGAGCGGAGCAGCGCGAAAGCCCACCCACCTGTGCCGTGACTGGTCAGCAAGCCAGGCCACGTCACGCTGAAGAAGAAAAGATCCCGCATCTGGATTCCACCAGAGGGAGGGGGCACAAGGAGAGCCAATCAGGAGAGTCCTCCCCAGCGAAGGGAGGGACTGGAAGCCTGAGCGAAGAGCTTCACTTTTGTCTGGCATTCGAGGAGCAAGGAGCTGAAACACTAAGCTGTTCCAACCCTGAGCGAACCATGTCCGAGATGAATACTTCCATTTACCAATTACAAGGAGGCCTACTGGTAGTGGAGGTAGCTGAGCACGAATACATCCGGTGCTTGTGCGTTCACTGCGGGATACCGGGCGCGGTACCAAGCACCAAGGCCCGATGCCCTCAATGTGGCACATTTTACCTTTGGCCGAACGAGCCGTGGCCTTTGTTCGGAACCCCGTGGGGTGCCTCTCCGGGAACATTGACGGAGGTGGCGGAAGGCAAAGACAAGACTGCCCTGGTTCCCCGTTACACCCTAGCGGGAGGAACCAAGGCTCAGCCCGCTATTGAACTGAGCGAGCTGGCAACAGAGAAGAGCGCAACCGCAGTGAAGGTATCAGAGCGAGACTACTTTGTACCTATACCCACTGGTTGTATCGCCGAAGAACCAGGTGACTCCCTAGCGGAGGAACCGATCGTGATTTCCTCGGAGGAAGAGGTTGGCGTGACATCGGTGGCGATGCGCCTACCGGCGAACCACCCCAAAGGCATCAAGAGAGAGCAGACAAGTCTGGAAACCATCCGACGGCGAGTGCTGGTGCGGCCGGAGGCCCGTAAGAGTCCCACCGCAGTAGTGACTCCCAGTGCGGCAGAAACGGAGACGGAGACCGAGACGATCCTAGAGGAGCCCGATGTCATCAAAAAGCAGCGGAGCGGTAAGGAGACTCCACCAGCCCCTTACTCCCGCCAGGCGCAGACCGCGAAGAAGAAAGAGAGGCTTGAGGCCTACTTGTTCGACCGTGTACCGGATGCTCCGCTACCGCCCCTGCAGGTCCTCGACGCACTTCCGGTGCATGACCACGGAGCGGGTGGCGATTCTGCGGGCGATCCTGATGACATCTTTCCTGGTTCCACCGGAAAGAGAAGGCCTGGAGGAGTGTTCTCCTCTCGAAGATAGACTCAGCCATTGCCCTGGCTACCCTACAGAGTCGAGGCCCCTCCTGAGAAGCCAGAAATATGGCGGCGAGTGCCTCTAAGAAAATGTTCATTGGGCGTGGTATCACCCGCTTGTTGGACAATGCCATGGACATTCCCCAGCCCCGGCCACTGCCCCTGCCCCGTCACGAGTGGTGCCACCGGGACCTACCAGGGATAACTTATGTATATACCCCAAATACTCCAAGGACGTGAGGGATTGGGAGTTGAGTGATGAAGGGTCTGATGGGGAGATACCGTATTCGTGTGTTATACCTGTGCCTAACCCTGTGCCGTTTTCTCCTGCAGCTAGAGGGAGGGCCCGTGGGTCTCACACTCCAGTACAGGCTAGGTCTACCAGCAAAGTGGTGCACAAAATCAACCTTTTACGCCGATGCTCGCCACAAACCGGGACCGGACCGCGGGGCTGAGGTGGGGTTATATAATCACCGACCTGAGTCCACGCAGACTGATCCGGAGTGCGCAGTTCATAGTCGTACATCGCAGGGTCAGGATTGGAGAAGGCAGCATCGTCGTTAATGAAGCAGGAGTTCGGCAACAGGAAATCAGGAGTGCATCAGGAGTGCCCCGCTTCAGCTTAGGAGCGTGAGCGCGGGGGTGGCTTCTGCGCGAGGAGCGGCCTCGGCCCATGATGCCGATCTCAGCAGGAGGAGAAAGCAGGCTGGCCGAAGTTCACCGCAGGGCAGCGTCGGGAAGAACCAACGCTTCAGCGCAGAAGTCCAAGGCAGGTCACTGCAAGAGGATCGCAGCAAGCCGCAGGAAAGGAAGGGTAGCCACTGCTAGGAGGGAATGCAGCAGGTACCGGTGCTGGCAACACGCTTCAGCACAGACGTCCCGGGTAGGCCACTGCAGGAGAATAGCAGCAGGCCAGTGCTGGCATCAACGCTTCAGCACAGACGTCCAGGGCAGGCCACTGCAAGGAGATAGCAGCAGGCCGCAGGAAAGGAAGGGTAGCCACTGCTAGTAGGGAATGCAGCAGTACCAGTGCTGGCATCAACGCTTCAGCACAGACGTCCAGGATAGGCCACTACAGGAGAATAGCGGCAGGCCACAGGACAGGAAGGGTAGCTACTGCTAGGAGGGAATGCAGCAGTTACCAGTGCTGGCATCAACGCTTCAGCACAGACGTCCAGGGTAGGCCACTGCAAGGAGATAGCAGCAGGCCAGTGCTGGCAACAACGCTTCAGCACAGACGTCCAGGACCAGGCCTCTGGATACTCAGGAACTTGAAGGTAAGAACACTAGGAGAGAGGCCTGGGGTGGTTTGTGGCAGAGTCAGTAACATAGAGATATGAATAGTTATGCTCGGCGCTGGTTCAGAGCCAACGCCTAGAATAAAAAAGGCAAAGATCCAATCACAGGAGGAGGGTGTGTGAGAATTCCTCCAATGAAGTAGCACAGGGCAGAAGCTGCAATGAGAGGCAGCACCTGTGCCATAGATTGCCAGAGGAAGCTTGCAACTGCACAGGTCTGCACGGCAATAGTCAAAGCCAGTAGTGGATTCCTTACAGTACCCCCCCCTTCAGGTGAGACCTCCGGACGAACAAGATCCATCACAGATTTGGGGGACATGGAATTGTTCCTAAACCTCCTTAGGCGAGAGGTGGCGTTGAAAGCCCATAGTTTGTTGGGATTCCTTACAGTACCCCCACCACTGGGTGAGAAGCCTGGGTGAACAGGACCATTCATAGGTCTGGGAGACATTGAGTTGTTCCTGAAGTGTCTCCGGCGAGAATTAGGTCCACAATCCAGATGTACATTGGCGAGTGCCATGAAAGACAGCGGTGGTACTGCAGTTCTTGGTACATGGACAATGTGACCTGAGGGCTCCGGAATGGGAACATCGGAAGGACAGTAGCCAGGTGTCCGGTGCATAGTAATAGTCCAAGAGTATGGGACACAGGACACAGATTGTTGGACAAAAATGGCAGAGGGACCTTCAGAGAAGGCAATGTCTTTGGTGAAATCAGCACGGAGGAAGTTGCGAGAGTCTTTAGCTTCCAAGGAATTCCGGGTGGTTGTTAGCAAGGGAATGGGGCGGGAGGGTTCACTACACACTATAGCAGCGGTACTTTTGATACCAAGCAGGGTTGCTATCCCAAGCAATTTGCGAGAGTCTGTAGCAGTGTGTATGCAACTCATGGTACTGGCAGTTGAAGAAGGATCCGCTTCCTTTGGTTTGTGATCTTTAGAGAGAATCAAATCAGAAATTGTGGCCTTGGCGAAGGACATAATAAGCATGTCTATACCCATAGTGGACCCATAGAGAACAGGAACGGACGCTTCAGGTAAAGCGACGAGGTCCAGTAAGGGTGTCTTCGTCTTAGGGAGAGGCCAATTGCCATACAGAACGGGCACTTTGGGCACCGCACAGAGACCTGCGAGTAAGGAGTCTGTTTGAAAGGTGAGAAAACAGATTTTATCCAAAAAACAAGGCAGGCGGTTAAGCGGTGCATCAACCTTAGGGAAAAAAGTCTTGGGGTTAAAGCTGGGTGCCTCCAACACAGAGAAAGAAGACAGAGAACTAGAGCTTGGCTTCGGAGTGGAGGTCCCAGGTACCCAGGTCTCACATGATACTGTGGGAGAAGCAATGCAAATTGTTACTGTTTTAAACATAGGGTTTTTAACATCGGTAGCTCCAGGCACCTTTTTGAGAGGTAACCCTAGTCTTGGGACAGGACAGTCAATAGCAAGTACCCCAAGTATTGTGGAAGACACAGAGAAATATAAGTCCATTTTAAAGACGGTATCTTCTGAAAAAAGGGAAAGTTCCAAATGCGATACCCCTGAGTTCGTGGTAGTAGACATACAGTCAGTAGTGGATACCCCGAATACTGTGGGCGAATCAGCGTGAAACAGTATTATTGCAGGAATGGGCATCCCAGACTTAAAGTCATTTTTGATCATCCCGGAGGCTGTGGCATGATCCGTGAGAGAAACTGGGGTAAACTCTCCAACAGACACAAGGGACATCTTGCTTGTTACAGAATTGGGTCCCTGAGAATCCCTAGTGAGGGCATCAGACTCCATGGGAGACTTAGTGACAGGGGTTTTGGAACTGATTAAAGGATTTGCAGGTATCACAGATTTAATAGGAGAAATACCTTGCAAAACAGAAATTTTAGTAAAGGTGATAGGCATCACAGATAGGACAGACAGAAGTAAGCTAGGCAAGGTTGCTTCTATAACAGAAGATTTGGCAGCGGCAAAGCTTAACTCAGCGGCTGCTGGAGAACTTTTAACTACAGTGAGAAGGGACTGCAGATTTACAAAGTCAGGGATAAAGGGAGTCTCAAACTTGAAAGCCTGATCCTTCAAAAAGAAGGGCCCTAACTTTAATGGTACTGAGGGAGCAACAGCAGATACGCTGATCTCAGAAGGGGTCACTTGGAAAGGAGCATAATATGTACTGTTCGCTTTAAACCCTAGGATTTGAGAAAAGGAGAACTCAGACAGTGCAAGTGGGGCAACCACGACTGTACTGGCCTCTGAAGTGGGTATTTGGGAAAGAGTGTCTGGGACTTCAGAAACGACAACAGATTCCACGAAAAGGGGTCTATGCTCAGAAGCAGGGGTCTCAGCTCTCTGAGTGGCAGACGGGGTGAGTGAAATACCTAGGAGTAGGGATTCTGCGAACAGGTTTAGAGAAACAAACGGCTCCAGAATACTTTTTACTGGAGCCAGTATTATTGCCGAAAGTTCAGGGGGCATAGCCCCGAGAATTTTAGCCGAGTCAGAGGACAAAAGGGGTTGATCCTCTGAGGCTAAGGAGGTGTCCCTGACTGACGAACTAAAGGGATCTACCAAGGAAGGTTCACAGGGCTGACCTGCAGGGGTTAACATAGTAATAAAACCCCAAGGGTTAAATTACTCTGTACCTGAGAATCAGAGAAATAGAAGCTAGTCTCCGAGAGTGGGGTCATAGGGGGTTCTGCCTCTTGCCCTAGGGACCTATCATTAGACTGCGGAATACTAGGGTTAGCAGTAGGAACCTCACAGAGCAGACTAGCAGGAGTTAATACAGAAAAAACCTCGGAAACAGAGCTTAGAATTTTTGGTTTAGGAAAAGAGGGCAAACAGGATTCATTCTCTGGTGCTAGGGAAGACACACTGACCTGGGTACTGCAGGGATTTACAGTGGGGAACGCATAAGCCTGACTAGCAGGGGTTAAGACCGAAATAACCTCAGGGACAGAACTTAGGGAGGTTAACTCAGGATTAGGGAGCGTGGCAGCTTCTTCCTTAGCGGGCAGCGACAGAGAAATGGTTTGACCATTCTTAGGAGAGAGAGGTAACCCCACAGGTTTAGTAACAGGACTGGCAGCACAGAGAATCTGCCAAGCAGCAGCATAGCTGGCAAGGAGGGGATCCTGTTCTATTATGTGAGTGTCTAGTGTTGAGGAAAGTACATGGAGTGTATCTTGAGACTGGGCCAACATGAGGAGGGCGCTCTGTTCCACTAGATGAATGTCCAGTGATGAGGCCAGGGCAAAGATTGCCTCTTGGGCGTCGGCCAGTTCCATAGGGTTCACATTATCCCAGGTTAAAGGGGAATCAGGGGAGCGAATACATTCGGCTAGAGACTGTTTTAAGTTCAGGATACAGTAAGCCTTAATAAAGAGATCACAACGGCATTGTCTTTGCAAAGGGGTTAAACCTTCATAGGTAAACATTTCATCCATCAGGGGTATTACTTCACACAAATACTGGCCTTCATAGTGGGACTGATACGCAGGCCGGGACATAACTTCAGTTGGTAAATTGCCATCCCCCGCCACGGCGCGGTCCGGTTTTAATGGGCCGAGCATACTGTTACGCCGATGCTCGCCACAAACCGGGACCGGACCGCGGGGCTGAGGTGGGGTTATATAATCACCGACCTGAGTCCACGCAGACTGATCCGGAGTGCGCAGTTCATAGTCGTACATCGCAGGGTCAGGATTGGAGAAGGCAGCATCGTCGTTAATGAAGCAGGAGTTCGGCAACAGGAAATCAGGAGTGCCCCGCTTCAGCTTAGGAGCGTGAGCGCGGGGGTGGCTTCTGCGCGAGGAGCGGCCTCGGCCCATGACGCCGATCTCAGCAGGAGGAGAAAGCAGGCTGGCCGAAGTTCACCGCAGGGCAGCGTCGGGAAGAACCAACGCTTCAGCGCAGAAGTCCAAGGCAGGTCACTGCAAGAGGATCGCAGCAAGCCGCAGGAAAGGAAGGGTAGCCACTGCTAGGAGGGAATGCAGCAGGTACCGGTGCTGGCAACACGCTTCAGCACAGACGTCCCGGGTAGGCCACTGCAGGAGAATAGCAGCAGGCCAGTGCTGGCATCAACGCTTCAGCACAGACGTCCAGGGCAGGCCACTGCAAGGAGATAGCAGCAGGCCGCAGGAAAGGAAGGGTAGCCACTGCTAGTAGGGAATGCAGCAGTACCAGTGCTGGCATCAACGCTTCAGCACAGACGTCCAGGATAGGCCACTACAGGAGAATAGCGGCAGGCCACAGGACAGGAAGGGTAGCTACTGCTAGGAGGGAATGCAGCAGTTACCAGTGCTGGCATCAACGCTTCAGCACAGACGTCCAGGGTAGGCCACTGCAAGGAGATAGCAGCAGGCCAGTGCTGGCAACAACGCTTCAGCACAGACGTCCAGGACCAGGCCTCTGGATACTCAGGAACTTGAAGGTAAGAACACTAGGAGAGAGGCCTGGGGTGGTTTGTGGCAGAGTCAGTAACATAGAGATATGAATAGTTATGCTCGGCGCTGGTTCAGAGCCAACGCCTAGAATAAAAAAGGCGAAGATCCAATCACAGGAGGAGGGTGTGTGAGAATTCCTCCAATGAAGTAGCACAGGGCAGAAGCTGCAATGAGAGGCAGCACCTGTGCCATAGATTGCCAGAGGAAGCTTGCAACTGCACAGGTCTGCACGGCAATAGTCAAAGCCAGTAGTGGATTCCTTACACAACCCTACTACGTATTATAATGCCAAGGGGAGGAGAGATTGCTCACGATCTACTGATGCGGGTACGTCCGGTGTGTCATCACAGGTAGAGTCCGATGTAGAACGCACTAGTCATTCCGCAGAGTATGAACACCGCGACAAATGGTGGGCGCCTTTGTTCACCGGATACCACGAGGGGATGGACCGTACACGGTTCTTATTAATTAAGAATAGTGTAGTAGACCATTGGTGGGCGGCTGGTTCTTTCACTCCGCAGGAGGTGGAGGATGAGTTAGATCATCGGTTTCGGGAGATAGAACAGATACTGATTGTACCTCGAGGCCCCAGTATTTTGTACGATGAAGTAGCTCCAGAAGAGCCTGTGTTTTGGGTACTGCCGAGCAGGGCAGGGCACCGCAAACTCACCAAACTAAGTCGAGCTGACAGGGCCATAGTCGCTAGATACCGGCAGTCCCATGGATATGAGTATCCCTATGTGCCTGAGCCCATCATGAGGGAAATTGAAGAGAACCGAGACAGTTGGCTCAGGGAGGCAGTCCAGGAATACCTTCGGACCAAGTTCGGTCAGGGAGGGTATCACAATGAGGATAAGATTAGTGAATTAGTACGCATATGGAGCATAGGTAGATGTATCTACATGCACGGTGTTACATACAGGCCTGAGCATGGGCCGGTCCAATCGTTCTCTTTGACCGTCACGGATCATAATGGATGGCGGGTAAGAAAGCCTGATCCAAAGCATTATCTGTAGGGTTCTCCATGTTGGGAGTACCCGGTTGTACTTGTACTGAACTACCTCATTATGCCATGTATTATGACAATGTTTATGTGTGCTGTTTCCCAGGTGGTTCGCCGCAGGATGGGTCTGCTAAAACTAGGTTCAAGTGGGGACCATTGGATTCCACCATAGGTAGAGTGTAGCCCCCTGTAAACAGCACAGGCTATACCTATCTCCCTTCTACTGCGGTAAGTCCTGTTAAGAACAGGCACCAGTAATCATCATGGGTTTTCCCCCTTCATAGCCCTGCCCTGAGTGGTAGATGCAGGCCTGGACTCTGCTGCAGGCGTGAGCAAGAGGGGAGGTTCTGCTGACATCACGAGAGGTGGGGCTAGCCAACTTCTGTAAGTGACGAGTCTGCCATGGGTCTGTCTGAGAGAGAGTCCTGCGGATCGGTCCAAGGAGTTGGAGGAGACCGCGGTCTCACCTGCGCAGCCGTGCAGGAGCAGAGAGAGGAGTGGAGAGATTCAGCCACTTTGAGTAGAGCTGATAGCATTATATACCTGGTGGACCAATGCCCCTCACCCCCCTGCCTGGGGTGATGGGGAGAATCCAATCCCCACCACGAGGATAACCTCGGAGGTGGGCCACGGGGTATTGAAGCCCCAGCCCAGACCATCCTGTCGGAGGAGAGACTTGGAGAGAAGGAGAGGAGGAAATATCTGTGTGGGAGGAGAGCGGAGTAATTAGCAAAGCTTCGCTGTTGTTTTGCGGCTGCTGGACGCCACTATATTTGGGAGTCGCTGATCTGCCAATAAAGAGACCGTCCTTTGTACCAAAGACTGTGTGTGAGTTGAAAGCTATTACCCTGGGACCGAAGGGGATCTTCCAAACAGGTCCTGTCCCATATTCCTGGGAGTATAGAAGATGGAGGCGCTGCACCACTAAGAGATGATGGAGGCTACCACCCCAGAAGCCCGGTCCTGGCTCCCCAATAACATCACGGGAAGCTCAGGCCCTCATGTTCCTCACAGGTATGCACCACCACACCGCATGTAATCTGCCCTCATGCACCCTAGACACCACCGTAGAGTCTGGGGGGGGAGGGAAGCAGGGTTACATATATATATAAAAACAGAAAACTACAATAAGCGCAATCACAATTAGACTAATAATGATATTTACCACATATATAGGAGGGTATACTACCTCACAATCTAACTTTCCCTGATTAAGTCTGCAGCCAAAAGGTCTACCGCTCCACGGGCTGGTAAAAAAGGGATATCCAAACAAGAGTGACCTAGGCGCAAGTAAAAACAAGAAAAACAAACATAGGGTAATACGTTCAAACAATTGGTCTACTGGGGGGTACGATATGCACTTACAGCAGGTAGAATAAAATCAGGCCTTGTATCCACTCTGGGATCAGGAACAATGAATGAAGATCTGGAACAGCCAGCAGCAACTCATCTACAGGAATCGTATCCTCGTGTGAAGTATCACATATAGAAAGAGAAGTGGGACACATACATAGTGTAACACAGTTTATTTTAAAAATTTAATAAAAAAGACAATAGGTAAAATACTCACACTTTGTGAGTTTGGGTAAAAGCGTTTGAGAATTTAGAGCTTCTCACACTCATCAAGGGTGGGTATACACAGACTCTATTGATTCCTTATAAAATGTCCTTATAACCACATGCGGTGTTGTGGCCAACTTCCAAGGGTATGGAGTCACTTTATGGGGCACTCCTAATAATATCCAGAGCCTCTGAGGGTGGGGTACTTGCTCCGTTGTTGCGAGACCCGTAGTAAAGGGCCGTGTGTCTCTTTAGCTGCACCTAATGTGCAAGTAGTACTCACGCTACTTCTGGGGTACAGTGTGATGTTTTTCCCCTTTAGTTAGTGTCCGCCTCGATAGTCTGTGGACCTCCCCGCTTCTCTGACTGCTCCGGATGGTACATGTTTCCAACGAGTAGGTGTGGGACGGAGATCAACACAGCGAGCGGGAGATTTGGATCCAGAATCTCGCGAGACGACGTGACGTCACCACGCCGCTGCGTGCAGGCGGACGGCCACGGAGATCCGGAGCAGTCAGAGAAGCGGGGAGGTCCACAGACTATCGAGGCGGACACTAACTAAGGGGGAAAAACATCACACTGTACCCCAGAAGTAGCGTGAGTACTACTTGCACATTAGGTGCAGCTAAAGAGACACACGGCCCTTTACTACGGGTCTCGCAACAACGGAGCAAGTACCCCACCCTCAGAGGCTCTGGATATTATTAGGAGTGCCCCATAAAGTGACTCCATACCCTTGGAAGTTGGCCACAACACCGCATGTGGTTATAAGGACATTTTATAAGGAATCAATAGAGTCTGTGTATACCCACCCTTGATGAGTGTGAGAAGCTCTAAATTCTCAAACGCTTTTACCCAAACTCACAAAGTGTGAGTATTTTACCTATTGTCTTTTTTATTAAATTTTTAAAATAAACTGTGTTACACTATGTATGTGTCCCACTTCTCTTTCTATATGTGATACTTCACACGAGGATACGATTCCTGTAGATGAGTTGCTGCTGGCTGTTCCAGATCTTCATTCATTGTTCCTGATCCCAGAGTGGATACAAGGCCTGATTTTATTCTACCTGCTGTAAGTGCATATCGTACCCCCCAGTAGACCAATTGTTTGAACGTATTACCCTATGTTTGTTTTTCTTGTTTTTACTTGCGCCTAGGTCACTCTTGTTTACATATATATATATATATAAATATAGCAGAAAATAGCCATGTTAGTCCAGTTGTGATAGTGCAGAATAAATGAGTTCTTCAGTATTAGGTGATACCTTTTTTATTGGACTAACAATTTATGTCATAGGACAAACTTTCGAGTGTACTCCTCTCTTCTTCAGGTCAGCAATACTGATATACACAGGAATCTATGGCTAAAACAGTGTGGAGAAAGAAAACAACAGATATGTACTGTAGATAAGGTAGGGTGTTAAAAGTGTTTGAAGCCAGGGGAGGGTGACAAGGAAAGGTGGGGTGGGGGGAGGGATGCTGGGGGGGGGGGGGAAGAGAAAGTGTGGATGAGAATAGAGTCAAGCAGGATAATTACAAACAATTTTGATAGGGTGTAATAAAACCCATGTCCGCATTAAGTCCTTTGGTTTTGGTGTCAAAGAGTCTAAAAATTCTGAGTTCAAATGTTTTCCGTTCTTGGGTGCGTTTAAAAATTCCTGTTGTAGGGTACATGCAACCACACACACGGGTTCTCTTGATAAGGCTTATTTATTGAGCCTTAAAAACATACCATACATTCCTCCCCTGTTAGTGTGTGGCTGGGGCCACGCACGGCTGAAGCACGATCATCCACCCCTTCTCTAGAAAAGAAGTCAGCATTTGCATTTTCTTTTCCAGGCCTGTGCTGAATCTCAAATGAGAAGGGTTTGAGGTCCATACACCACCTGGTCAATCTAGCATTGGAGTCCTTCATACTATTTAACCACTTTCATGGAGCATGGTCCATCCACAGAGTAAAATAGACTCCTGCCAGGTAATGCCTCAAAGCCTCGATTGCCCACTTTACTGCGAGGCACTCCTTCTCAATCACTGAGTAGTTTTTTTCCCTCGGAAACAATTTCCTACTCAGAAAAAGTATCGGATGTTCCCCTCCCTCAAACTGTTGTGAAAACACTGTTACGCCGGTGCAGTGCCCGCAGACCAGACCCGTCCCCTGAGCTGAAGGGGGAAGTGGTAATACACGCACCCGCAGCAAAGGGAGCGTGTCCGGAGTGTGGTATGAAGCGTTGCCAGGCCAGGTGTAGTAAGGTAGACAATACTTGCCGGTACCGGTTGTAGAGATAGAGTGATGAATGCCTTGCCGAGGTCAGGGAGTGGAGAGTGGAGATAGGTCGTAGTCCAAGCCGTGTTCAAGGGGTTAACAGAGTGAGCGTTGTCCAAGGTGTGCCGAGATCGAGAGCCAGAGGGGGTAGTCGTAAAAGCCGCGTCAGAACCTGTGAAAACACTGAGAGAATCCAGAAGTACTTCCATACAGAGACTATGTCGAGCGACAGGCATAATAAAGCTGGGCAGGCCAATGGGAAAAGGGGGCAGGCCTGGAGTACTGCAAGGAGTCTTCCCTGATAGAAGGGAGGTGTTACAGCCCAGCTGAGTGTAATCCTTGATTTGCATGGAACTGTGCGATGCTTGGGGGCGACACCTCACTGCAGGAGCAGTGGTTAAAAGTGCTCTGTTAGGCGTGTGCTCTGTAAGCTGGGAATGCATGCACATAACGTCTGGGGCTGGCGTGCGTGTAGGTGTGCGTGCAGGAGGGCGTGGGTGTGCCTGGCGCTGAGCAGAGGAATCGCCGAGGGGAGCGTTCTCGCGACGGCGGCAGGGGCGAGGAGCCGTGGAGGCCGGTAAGGCAGGATTGTTTTGTGTGTCCAGGGGCTCCCTGCGGAGAGGGAGTGCTTTGTGTGGGAAGCGAGGAGAACACCGATTCCTGACAAACACTGCCCCTAGCCCTATCTCTGATGCATCGGTTTGCACTACAAAAGACCTGTTGAAGTCTGGGCTTCTAAGGACGGGACCCTCTGACACCTTTTTATGTCCTCAAAGGCACTCTGACACTCCCTTGACCATACCACTCGTGTAAGGGCACACTTTTTTGTGAGGTCCTTTAATGGGTCTGCAACTTCCGAGAAGTTGAGGATGAACCGCCAATAGTACCCTGCAAAACCCAGCAGAGAGCGTACCTGCGTTTTTGTTTGGGGGGTCGGAACTTCTTTCAGGGACTCTACCTTGTCGGCTAGTGGCCTTACTTTTCCACCTCCCACTGCATACCCTAAGTATTTGGTTTCCGCCTTACCTAAGGCCCATTTATTAGGGTTGGCTGTGAGCCCTGCCTCTCTTAGAGATTTGAGGACCACTTTCAGCCTATTTAGATGTGCCTGCCAGTGTTTACTATAAATGACAATGTCATCTAGGTAGGCTGCGGCATAAGCCCTATGGGGTCTCAGCACTTTATCCATGAGTCTCTGAAATGTGGCTGGGGCTCTATGCAGTCCAAATGGCATTGTCACAAACTGGTATAAACCCATGGGAGTGGCAAAGGCTGTTTTGCACTTTGACTTTTCCTCTAAAGGTATTTGCCAGTATCTTCTTGTTAAGTCCAGCGTGGATATATATTCCGCGTTACCAAGGGCGTCAATTAACTCGTCCACCCTTGGCATCAGATATGCATCAAACTTGGATACCGCATTGACCTTTCGGAGGTCCACACAAAATCCTACCTTCCCATCGGGTTTAAGGACCATAACTAGTGGACTACACCACTCACTGCATGATTCCTCAATCACTCAATCACTCCTAAGTGTATCATTTCTTGTACCTCCTTCTCTACCAGGGCCCTACGACTTTCAGGCAATCTATAAGGACCGGAAAGTACTTTTACCCCAGGTGCTGTCTCACTCATACAGTATGTGAAATTAAATTAGTTTGCCCTGGCAAATCAGAAAAAACATAATGGAATTGTGTAATTATTTCTAACAAGTCCCCTTTTTGTTCAGAGGACAACTGTCTACCCATTGGGATTTTATCGTCACCCACGATGTTCTCCCGTGGGGGCTGAGGACCCAAGTCCGTTTCCTCCTCCACCGGGTGGATGAATAGAGCATCTTCCAGGGTTTCAGCAAGTTCACATGGTAAATTTGTTTAACCTTCCTGGACCCTAGTTGAGCGATCTCGTAATCCACCCGTGCGGCAGAGTACTTCAAATGGGCCCTGCCATTTGGCTAGGAGTTTGCTCTCACAACTGGGTAACAACAACATCACCTGATCTCCTGGGTGAAACACTCTCATACGAGCATTTTGATTGTAATGTCTCCCCTGACTGTCCTGGGCTGATCTAAGATTCTCCATAGCAAAATGCCCGACCACGTCTAGGCGCTTCCTCAGGTCCAATACATATTGCAGGGTATTCTTAGAAGGGGACCACTGTTACTCCCAGGACTCCTTCAGGAGGTCTAGGATACCCCGGGGTTGGCGGCCATACAGCAGTTCAAATGGAGAGAATCCCGTGGAGGCCTGGGGAACTTCCCATACTGCAAACAGCAGAAAGGGAGAAGTTCATCCCAGGCTCTCTTCTCTGAATCTACAAATTTTCTCAGCATCCCTTTCAGAGTTCGGTTAAATCTTTTCACCAATCCGTCAGTCTGTGGATGGTTGACCGATGTCCAAACAGACTTGACCTCTAGTAATTTTAAGACATCCTGCATCAGTTTAGCCATACAATTTGTACCTTGGTCTGTCAACTTAACCTGGGGAAGTCCAACCCATGAGAACAGCTTCAACAACATGTTGGCTACTTGCTTCGCCGTTACTGTTCTCAGGGGGAACGCCTCAGGATATCTTGATGCATAGTCCACTATTACAAGAATAAACCTGTGTCCTTTCGCAGAAGGTTCTAGAGGTCCTACCAAGTCTACCCCAATCCTCTCAAAGGGAACTGACACCAAGGGTAGAGGAACCAAAGAAAACAAGAGGGTTGTGATGCTCTCAATTGTAACCAGTCCTGTATTGAACATCCAATATTGTTTAAATCCACAATGGGTTAATCTGTATAACGATAGAGTGCAAGTACACTTAGTACGAAACGCGTAGGTGCGTTTACCTGTCCGTCCCCTGTGTGTATTTTCAGCATGCAATAAACCTGACAATATTTTTTCACTTTTGGAGTGGCCTGGCTGTTTCTTGTTCCTGATTTATACTCTCAGGACTCTCTGGCAGTGCACTATCAACGCTCTCTACTCTAGAGGAACCAAAGGGCTGTTTTTTGTCCCTTCGGACAAGTTAGCTGGCACTCCGGACATGCCGCACATAACTTCGCAATATCACTATGCATCCCATGCCAATAGAATCGGGACGAAATACGGTCCAATGTTTTATCCCTGCCTAGGTGACCACACTAGATTTAACAAACGCCTTGGGAACCAATATCTCTCTGGTGACCTCCCCTGTATATGTCTGCCTATTCACCCTATACAGGATATCATTCGATAATTCAAAATTGGGGAACACTATCACCCCCTGTGCATTCAATATCTGCTCATCAATTTTTACTACTTTATCATACTGTCAAGAAAGGACTGGGTCTTCCCTTTGCCTCTGGCGAAAATTAGGGAGATATAGGTCAGGTAAATCTCCAGGGCCGATATCCCCCTTCCTCTGGCAATCCCCAGTCATCACTTGTGAATTCTGGATCTCAAGGGGACCATTCTAGTAGCCAGATTTCTGCAACCAGTCCTGTTTGTCAGAGCGTCTTTGCTTCCGAGTCTTTTGAACCCAGTGTCTACTGGGGAAAAGGCCTGCTGAGAAGGGGAACAGTTTGCCAGGGATATCCTGAGCCATAGAATAAGGCTCCTCGTGAGAGACTGGAGCCATTAGTTCCGAAAAGAAAGGCCAGTTCCGGCCGAGCACAACGGGGGCAGGGAGCGACTCCTACTTCGAGGTAGGCCTCCTGACCTTTTACCTGTAGCCGGATTTTGGCCGTCGGATACCATTTTATATCGTCGTGTATACATTCTATACTCCATGGGGAGTCAAAAGAACACACGTTAGGTGGTAATAGTTCCAGGAAGACCAGAGTTTTCCCAGAGCCCGAATTTACAAGGGCCTGGACGTTTTTTCCCCTCAACCTGGGCTGGAAGTAGCCAGGGCTTGTAATTTTCTCCAGTGAAGGCCGAGGCGACGGTCCTGCTGAAGGAATAATCCATCTGTGGACAGTCCATATGCCGGTGGCCTTGTTCTCCGCAGGCGGAACATGGAGAGGGTTCCCTCGCAGGAAGGTGCTGCGTATAGCGCTCCGCTGGACCAGACACTGGAGACCAGGCATCTGGTGGGTCCTGTGGGCGACGTCCTCGGAAGTTCCTCTCATTTGCGACAAGCCGACATCAGGAAGGGGATGAGGGTCTCGGCGGTGCCAGGCGTTTTGACTTCTTTGTTGGAAGGACTGCTCCATTCGTGGCACTTGGCGGTTGCGTATGGAGGGGTCGTAGTTTCCCCGTTGTTCCAATCTCCCACTTTGGGTATCCGCAAGTGCTGGTGAAGTTGGATCCGTCGGGTCCAGAGCACTCGCCTGATCCTTTGCCCAAAGGAAGTTCTCAACGAGTCAGACCGCCAAAGCTAGTGTTTCAACAGCCTGGCGTTTTACCCACGAGCGTGCGGAAGGGGGTATTATTTGTAGGAATTGTTCCAAAACCACTTGCTCAAGAATTGCCTCCTTAGTGCACTCCTCGGGTTGTATCCAGCGAGTACACAAGTCCAATAACCGCTGAGCGAGGACCCGGGGTCTCATCTTAGCGGTGTACTTCAGGTTCTGGAACTGCTGCCGGTAGGTCTCTGGGGTCAGACCTAAGTGATCCAGTATGGCAGCTTTTACTTGTTGGTAGTCCATTGCCTGATCTGCTGGGAGGCCCTGATATGAGGCCTTGGCTTATCCTATGAGGAGTGGGGCCAAAGCAGTTGCCCAGCTATCTGCAGCCCAGCCCTGAGCTACGGCAACCCTTTCAAATGTCAGTATAAAAGCCTCGTGATCCTCATTCAGAGCCATTTTCCTCAGGAGGACGGGGATTTGTTCGCAAGTTCTGGACTGGCAGACCAATGGAATTGGGTCAGCAGCTTGGCCATCCACTCATCCTGTGCTGCCTGCTGCTGGGTTAGGAGCTGGGTTTGCTGCTGCAATAGTAGTATGGCCTGCTCCTGCATTAACAGTCCCTGCTGTCTGGTCTACTCGCACAGAAACTCTTTTAAAAATTCTTCCATTTTTCTCATTTTTGTGTGTGTGTGGCCCTTCAACTGCAGGGGCCTCTCAAAATCCCGGCACTTCTGACACCATATGTTGCAGGGTACATGCAACCACACACGCGGGTTCTCTTGATAAGGCTTATTTATTGAGCCTTAAAAACATACAGCACACAAAAACAAAATAGCTTCTCTTCAGCATACAAAAACAAATTAGCTTCTGTTCAGCATAGAAAACAAGGCAGCTTCTCTTCAGCATGCAGGACACAGACAGTTCATCATACATGTACTTTGAAAACAGACATTACAGCAGTAATCTCTTCAGTAGTTCAGTCCTGTCTCCTGACCAGCCAGCCTGCATGTGTGTACAGTCTGGTTTTTTTTTTAAAACACCTTGATTATGCAGCTGGGGTCAGATTAATTAAGCATCCGTTCTCAACTAAAATTTAACCTCGTCACTGTTGCACTGCAAGCCTAAACATAGGTTTTCCAGGTATATGGCTGGTGACGTTCATTCACCCTGTCACAATTCCATTGAGGATTTAGATTTTTAAATCATTTATGGAATGATCTGTTGTGAAAAATGATGTCCCACAGGTGAGCAGTATCTTCCTTCTTCGTGATGGAGTATGGAGTGTCTGTGCATATTCATTCTGCCTTGTAGTTTTTGGCTGGTTTCCCCAATGTAGCAACCTTGGTCACATTTGTTGCACTGAATCATATACACTATATTCCTGGATGTGCAGCTGTATGATCCTTTAACATTGAGTGTTCCATGGTTGTGACTGGCTATGGGATCTTGGCATATATGTTTGCAGAGTTTGCAGCGTTTGTTGTTGCACGGTTTTGTGCCATTATCAGTGTCTTTAAGTTCGTTGTCAAGTTTTCTGCTGACTAATTTCTGTTTGAGGTTTGGTGGTTGCCGGAATGCAAGAATGGGAGGTTTGGGAAAGATTTCTTTTAATGTCGCATCCTCTGCCAGCATGGGTTGCAGATCTTTGATTATTTTTCGTATACCACTAGGGTAGGGTTGTATGTGGTCACTAGTGGTATGCGTGTGGTAGGTTCTTTCTGTCTGTATTGTAGCAGATGTTATCGTGGGGCTTTTTATGCAGATGTAATAGTTTTGGCAATGGTCTTTGGTTTGTATCCCTTCTGTCTGAAGGGTTCGGTCAGGGTTGTGAGATGCATGTTTCTGTATTCAGTGTCAGAGCATATGCGGTGGTATCTTATAGCCTGGCTGTGTATGATACCTTGTTTTTTATGAGTGGGATGGAAGCTGGAGTTGTGGAGGTAACTGCATCTGTCTGTTGGTTTCTTGTATACAGATGTGTGTAGTTTGCCATCTTTCAGTGTTACTGTTGTACTGCACCGACACACTTTATTCGAGCAAATACCCGGTATGTACCTGGCAGATACCTGGAATGCGCCGCTCCTCACCTCTAACAAGCCCCTTTGCATTTGCCTTCCCAGCCTGGGTTCATGCCTGGCTGATGGGCGGCTGATCTGTTAAATGATAATGATTAGGATTTAATAGGCTGCAATGCTTCAGGTGTCTACCAGATGGCATAAATTCATGAATTGTAATGCAGTATATATATATACTGTGCAGTATTGCAGCCAGCGGGAATAAAATGCTTCAATCCCTGCTTGGAAAATAACTCAATGCACTCGGGCAGAAAACAGTCACAAACCTCAATACACCCGGGTATACCCGAATTCGTGGGACTAGCCAAGCTCGAATAAAGTGTGTCGCCAATGTATCTAGAAAGTTTTCTAGGTTTGCAGAATAATCAATTTTGAGTTTAATTGATGGATGGAATGAGTTCAGGGACTCGTGGAATTGTTTTAGGTTTTCTTCACCCTCTGTCCATATTATAAACAGGTCATCAATGTATCTGTAGTATTTGTAGGGTTTGTGGGGGCATGTAGTTAGGAATCTTTGTTCAAGATTTGCCATGAAAAGATTGGCATATTGCGGGGCCATCTTGGTACCCATTGCAGTCCCCATTAGTTGTAGGTACATTTCCTTGTTGAAGCTGAAGTAGTTGTGTGTGAGGATGTATTCTATCAGTTTGGTAATTACATCAGCGCTTTATTTCTTATCCAGGGGAGATGTTGTAAGGAAATGCAGGCAAGCCTCAATACCATCCTTATGGGGGATGTTGCTGTAAAGGGATTCTACATCCATGGTAACTAGCAGTGTGTTGGATGGTAGTTGGTTGATGTTGTTAAGATTATTGAGAAAATCTTTGGTATTTTGTATGAAGCTGTTGGTGCTTCTGACTAAAGGTTTGAGGATATTCTCCACTAAGCCTGATATTTGTTCTGTGAGTGTACCCATACCTGTTATAATAGGTCTGCCGGTGTTTCCTGGTTTGTGGATTTTGGGAAGCATGTAGAAGATCCAACTCCTGGGTTGTCAGGTATTAGTTGCTTCAATTGTGGTTGCGTGAGTTTCTTGTAGTAGCATATCTACGGTACATATCTGTTGTTTTTTTTCTACACACTCTTTTAGCCGTATATTCCTGTGTATATCAGTATTGCTTGACCTGAAGAAGAGAGGAGAACTCTGGAAAGCTTGCCCTATGACATAAATTATAGGTCCAATAAAAAAGGTATCACCTAATACTGAAGAAATCATTTATTCTGCTATATATATATATATATATATATATATATATATATATATATACTGTATATATATATATATATATATTGTGACAAACGCCCCTCTTTTGTAGCGCGTACGTCTGTCTGGGTTCTTCCCGACACAGTCTTCTAGGGTTATTTATACAACAAACAGGAACATGTAAAGTATTACGTTGCTTAACTCAGGCTTCTGCCTGCTTTATTTTCATCCAAGTAAGGTACTGCAGCTTTAAAATGTGTAGGCAGAAGGTACTCAGACATTTAACCTTCAGCGGTTTACTCATATCAGTGTTATAGCATTTCACACAGTGTCACTTTTAAGAAATGAAAAACCAAATCAAATAAAGAAATCCTATCCCTTTCAGGGATCTAACTACACATCAGAATCAGCCCCTAACTGCTGCTGGCCAACAAACCTGGTTCCCCAGCTTAAAACAATGCTCTCTCCTTTAGGGTCACTAGATACAGCACAGTCTTTTAGCAACAGCAAAAAACATTTGTTTTGTCTTATCTGTTCGTGGTGGGAACTCGGTCCCAAGTGTCCAGGCAAATCCTCTGGTACTGTGATACTTGGAGGGGCCGTCCACCCCGAAACTGGATACAGGGGAGCAGCGATACCCCAGCCTCCAGGCTCTAAGAAGAGAGAGTGAAATGCAAACCTCTCTGCTCTAAATACCTGTTCTAGTGATTAGGAGAGCAGGTGAGGGAGAACTAGACACATTGTAAACTGTGGTCTGGATTTTTCATCCATCAGCCTGAGTAAATGTGAAGCTGTGGAATGGATCATTAACTATTTCTGCACTTTCTGACCTAAAACGGGGCAGAAAGCTGCCTAACATCTTTGGACTATGTTACAATATATATATATATATATATATATATATATATATATATATATATATATATATATATATATATAGTAAAAATTACTGTATGTTCATTTGCATGTCTTAGACAGGTCTGCAATCCTGTCTTTCCCCATTATCGCCCAGCATACAGCGCTTCCACTGCAGCATGGGATTCTGGGAAATGACATGCAAATGAGCACTCAGTGCCACCTTTTGTCTCAAGCTCGTATTACACAAGCAAATCCTCAAGCCAATGCATGCTGTTTTAAACACAGCTTTTAGACAGAGGCTGGGATGAGATGCAAAGCCTTTAAACCCACTCACAGACATGTTTCAACCTTGATGGGTATCATCAGTGTGAGGTTGGTTGTAATGGCTAAGCTGGTTTGAGACTATAGACTAGGTAATCACCACAATTATTAAGGTTATGGTGGGTAAGAAAAGTGACAAAAACCCTCCACAGTAAAGCATAAAGCAAATGTAAATATTACTGTTTGTTCATTTGCATGTCTTAGACAAGTCTGCAACCCTGTCTTTCCCCATTATCGCCCAGCATACAGCGCTTCCACTGCAGTGTTCATTTGCATGTCATTTCCCAGAATCCCTTGCTGCAGTGGAAGTGCTGTATGATGGGCGATAATGGGGAAATACAGGGTTGCAGACCTGTCTAAGACATGCAAATGAACATACAGTAATATTTACAGTTGCTTTATGCTTTACTGTGGAGGGTTTTTGTCACTTTTTTTACCCACCATAACCTTAATAATTATATATATATATATATATATATATATATATATATATATATATATATATATATATATATATAATTCAGAAAAGACAAAAGAAGTCTCAAAAATGAGCACTCAAAAAATCCCCCAAAAAATTATACTTTAATGTCCTCAAATGTAACAAACTAAAACATAATAAAAACACAAAACAGAACCCTGAAATAGACAGAGTGATTACATATAACATACTGTATGGCCAATATAAAAAGTCTAAACCTATACACAAATGTCAGGCTAATGCAAGAAGAGTGTAAGGTGAGATCCCAGGGAAACTAGTTCCCTGGATCAGCAAGACCGGCCGGTCACAAAATATACCAAAAAGACCTAAGGGACACACTAATGAATATACTGATGCCAAACACATGTAAACCACACACACTGCAAGATGGAAACCGTTAAGGTAAAGCTAACCCACTGTAGTGGGGAGTGTGCAGAAATCTAGGAAAACTGTGTAGAGATGGATAAATTCGTTTGAAAAAATAACACAAAAAAAACCAAATTATTCTAAGTGTCAAAAAGAAAATCCTAACATAAAAAAGAACAAATGTCCAGTTGTATCCAGGATAGTATGAAATCTTGAATAAACGAATAACATATAAAGTCCTTCAATTGTAGCATAGGGAATAAAGAAAAAATATACTCATCCCCCTTTGAGTTACAGAGTGCAGTAGTATAACTCAAAGATGCCAGGTAGAAGTTTCCACCAGATATCAGAATCCATATTATTGTGAGTCCCAAAGTCAACGAGGGAATATGTACAGTATCACAGATTAGAGTCTCAGGGTCACTGCAGCAGCTCCCACTCTACACGTGTTTCACCTTGCGGCTTCTTCACGGAATATGGAGACTGCAGGAAAAGACTCACTATTTAAAAGAAAGTTAGGAATTGGAGACAGCTGTCCCCAGCATGAAATCACTCGCTATTAGCTGGTAAAGTCAGAGGAGGAAAGAGGTGTGCATCTCTGCCAAGCTGTCTGCTATTTATGGTGGGGACTGGGATAAGATGTTATCTAAACAAGAAAGTTTATGGATATATAAATTACAGACCTTGTCACCGTTAGGCATGAATGAAGAGATAGATGTCTGGTCCCTTTACTAGATACAAATAATACATAACCAACAATTATTATGGACAATTCATTTTTTCTTAATACATTTTTTCTTAATACATAAATTGAATTAATTATTTGCCACTTATTGCTATCAATTTACTTTATTGTAAATACTGTATGTTTAGATAAATATTAAATCAATATCCCAATTATGAACCCATATAGGATTTTACTTTATACATTTTTTATACTACCTTTATAATAATGTTTCTCTGTATATAGATGTACTTTAGATTATCCTCACTTTATGGTCTCTGCATAAGCACCCAATGGGTTAAATATTGTACTATAAGCCACTATTCTTTCCCCAGATTCATTTAAGGGTTAATCATCCTATCCATTCCCATTAGGGCTTTGTTTTTACTTCCATTGCTTTTTGAAATAATCAAGTGTACACTAACTGATCGTTTTTCTTCTCTCTTTTTTTACTCTCTAGAGATTTTTTAATAAAATTGTGATTGTTGTTTTTTCTAAAAAAAAAAAATTGTTTTATAAATACTGTGAAGAGCGACACTGTCAGTCTAAATTGTTTCACTAAGGATTTGTGACAGCTGATTTAGATTGTAGAAAGGAACCGTCCCACATTGTTTAGGAGCCAATAGAAAGCTATTGCAGACTATATAGAACTGCTCCTAACACACCTCCATCTTTACCTGACGAAGTAATTCATTTACGAAACATGTTGGAATAGGACGTGTTCCAGTCTGTACTTTGTGGAGTTTGATATTTTGGATTTATTATACATTTTGACAGTCCATGGACATTTAATTGCTCAATTCTCATGCCACGGGACGCTTTGGAGTGACGTCACTAGTGCGCACCGGTTAGCCCATTGTGGAGCACTGATGCGAAGCAGGCTACATCACACGTTGCCAGCGTATAGTTCTCTATCTTGGATGGGACTTCCTGAGCGACGACGCCAATGCACGTTAAGCAACGGAGCCACACTTTAACAGCATGCAGCGGATCCTGTGCAAGGACATTCCAGCCCTCCATCCGGTGAGACGACGCTCATCTGAGGAAAGAGGAAATCCAGGAGCCTCTGGGGAGAGACAGGATTTCATCCCATCCCTACCCCAGCAGAGTCTTGAGTGATTCCACGCCGTTTGCTGTTGTGGTAACATGTCCAAAACATGTCATGCCTGTTATATTCATTTTTAATGTACGTGTAATACTCACCCGCTGAATGAGATCAATACAATATTTCTTTATATACGGCTGGTTAACCCCTTCATTGCCTTAGTGGTTAGCCGCTAAGGTAATGAAGTGGGCTTTAAATGCATTTTTCCTGCCTCAGATGCATGCCGGGGGGCTCCGGTGCTGGTATTAATGGGTATCAGCTCTGGAGACCCCCGGCATCAATCCCAGGCAGGAAAAGGGCCTGATTTTTTCTAAGTGTCACCCTTGCCGATGCTTCTCCCCCACCAACTTGCCTACTTTATTTGGCGGGCCGGATTTCCGTAAAATACTCAATTCTAGAGTGCCGATCACCAGCGAAAAGCTAATCGGGGCTACTAGAATTGAGCGCATTTCAAAAAGTGCCGATAAGTGGCAAAAGTGGCTTATCGGCACCCGGCTGCCGAAAAGTTTTTTTTCGGCTATAAAAAATGCCGATTGTTGGAGCTTATCGGCGCTTACTGAATCGGAGAGGCAATATTGGTGAGAAAATGGTGAAAAACTGCTTTTCGGTGCTTACTGCATGAGGCCCTAAAGGTGTCTTTTTCCTGTAATTTGTGTAACATAGCTCGCTATGTGAATAAACGCAATTTATTTTTATCTCTCTGCTTTTCTCAATCAATGATCCCAGGTAATTAAAAGTCTTAATAAGCTTGGTCTACCATAACAAAAGGTACCAGAGTAGAGGGAGGAGTTAAAAATCTGTGTGAGCGTAGGGATTTTAGTAGGAGCAAGCGATTTTAGGAGATGGGAGGGAATGTGGTCAAGAGGGCAAGTGGTAGAGGGAGAAGAGGAGATTAACAGTGACACATCCTCCTCTGTGACAGTGGAAAAAGAGTCAAGGAAGGCAGGAGCAGAGTTAGGAAGATGTAGGCTGGGAGGAGGAAACAGAGGTGATGTTTTGATGTAAGGATTCAACCTTTTCCTTAAAATAGACAGCAAAGCCCTGAGGTGAGATGGAGGAAGAAGAAAAGGCAGCTGGGGGTAGTCTGAGTATGTAGTAAAAGACAGAGAAGAGTCGGCGTGGGTTAGACATGTGCTTGTTGATTAGCAAAGTAAAGAAGGTTTGTTTAGCCTGAGAGAGGGCAGAATTGAAACAGGATAGCATATATTTGTTGTGAAGGAAGTCTGCGAGAGTGTGAGATTTCCTCCAGAGGCGTTCAGAGTAACGAGTGCAGGAATGCCGCATGCACATGCAAGAATTTAGTCTGGGGTTAAAATGGCGAGAATGGCAGAGAAAGCGGGGCATGTAGATCAAAATAGGAGGAACAGGGCAGAGTTGTATTTCCTGACCAGGTTATCAGGGTCTGGAGCAGGGCTGAGAGAGAAGAGGGAGGAGCGTAAAGTGGAATCAAAAGCTGGTAGATTAATAAAGTGCAGGTCGCTGCAGAAATGAGGGGTAGATGGAGATGGAGAAGGGGAGAAGCGAGAGAGAGAAAATGAGATGAGGTGATGGTCAGAGAGTTTGTTTTTAGTGAAAACCAGGTCTAGGTAATGGCCACCACTGTTGAAGGACAAATGAAGAGGTTAAAGAGAGAAAGCGGGAAGCCCAAGGGAGAGAGTGGTCATCAATGTGGCAGTTGAACAGGGGAGTCTGAGGAGAGAAAGAAAGAGAGACAAGATTCAAAGGGAGAGATTAAGTAAGACGGGGATGAGTAGTGGTAGGTGGGCGATAGATGACCACCATGTGGACAGGGAGAGGAGAGAAGATCTGTACAGTTTGAGCCTCAAAAGAGGGAAACGATAGAGAGGGAGAAATATGAATGGTACGGTAACGGCAGAGAGGAGAGGAGGAGCCCCATGCCTCCACCACTGCCATCAGGGCGCAGAGTGTGGGAGAAAGAAAGGCTACCATTAAAGAGGGCAGCTTCCAGAGGAGAGTCAGACTGAGTGAGCCAAGTCTCAGTTATAGCAAAGAAGAGCAGTGACTGAGAGAAAAATCAGTCATGCACAGAGAGGATTTGTAGGGGCGTGTTTTAGTGCAGGGGGTATAGCTGTGTAGTGTCGGAGGGCACAGAAATTAAAGGAGTTAGGCATTGATTTGCCTAATGACACAGGTTCCTTAGGACACCAGCAGGTGTTTTAAGTAAGCCAGATGGGGTTCAGAGGCTCTCTGACTGCTATAAGCACTTTCTATGTGACATGGAGCCCCATTACCTCCATAAATGTAAGTACTTGTGGTTGGATTCAGCACTGTCGGGTTGTATATAGATGTTACATGTTTGAATATAAACTGCAGGCATGGCACAGGCGCAGTAACAATATACATGTGTACACATGGTATTCCTGTTCCTATATAATGGTTATCTGTTGCACTGTTCACTAGAGCTTGAGAAAGGACCATGTGGGTCCCAATCATATGTTTCTCTATGGTTACGTTGGTGGCCCTATGTTTCTATAAATGTATGTCATTATCTGGAGAGTGCTGCGGGCCCGTTTTTGCTGCATATTTGCTGGACTGGTTTTGTGTTCCCTGTCCCTTTGCATGCATATTTATCTCTCTTAAGTATGCTTTCTCATATTTTTTATATATTTTGGTGTGTCTGAGTGCACCCAGCACTTTTTAGTTTTTTATATTACAGCATACATACATACATACATACATACATCAAAAGCAAATAGACGATACTGTTCTTTAGCTATCGAAATGCTATTATTTGCGCAAACTTTCAGGATAAACTGATCTCTTCTTCCAGTGGTGTTACAATGGATAAAGCAAGAAAGGTTTTTACTTAAAAACAGTGCATCCTGGAATGTATCTGACTGAAGCCTATCCCTCCCCCTTGAAAAGTATGCGATTTATGACTTAAGGTGTTAAATAGTCCCTGAATGTTAGTGATGTAAGAGTATGTGTGTGTGTGTATGAGTGTGTATGTGTGTAAATATAAATTTATAACAATATACATGTGTACACATAGGGTGTTCCTGTCACTAGATAATCATTAAGAAACAAAAAAAAGAGACTAATAGGCGCTCACCCATACACCAAAAACCAGTGCAGCAATGCCACCTAGTGGTGTTACTCAGATCAAGTATGTCCAATGATATTTTACAACATTATAAGACCATGCTTAAAACGAAGAATAAAACAGATGTAATATATAAATACACATAAAACTAAAGTATATTCAAAAACACAAGATGATAATAAAAACCATATCAACTACTCAACCTCTAAAAGGAACAGCCAGATTCTTCCAAGAGTGCAGGTACAAGAAAGGTGAGGGAGTTGGTTGAAAACAGCAGAACAGTGTTGGTTAACAGCAGCCCATGTAGTCTATGGCTGCTGTAATAGTAGGTGAAAATAATGCTAGTAGTTGTAGGTGCAATAGTGTCTTGATAGGGAAAGGAGAAACCTGCGTACTTCCTTGTTCTCACGACCAACGACTGGGCTGACCTTTGGTGTCACGGACTAACCAAGTGGCTACTGGTGCTCACGGTCTGCAAGCGCCTCCATCTGTGGATCACAGCTTCCCTCCATTCATCGCACGCTAAGTACTGGCGTATTGTGCTTGTGCTTATTGCATAACCTGCACACCACCACTTACAACAGTGGTGTTTACTTAAACAATGCCCATGATGGACTTATATTGCGGGACTGTGGCTCACCATTAAATCAATCTACGGGCAGTCCATACTCCTTATGATTTGTTATTTATGGGTATTAGTTCCTAAAAACATTTTTGTCATATAGATGCAGCCACGAGTATTAGAACTCTTGTCTTTTAAAATCTGGGGTAGTCTCACAGTAAATGCCTCAACATTGCTGCAACATTGCCTCAACATTTCTGTGAGATTCTTAATGGCCCATCGGATTAACACAGCAGGGGTCCCTGCAGTCGCATTCAGTTTGAAAATGATAAGTTCCCATTGAAAGTAATGACCTGCATGTCCAATAAGCACACATATGCAAATAGAACATGAAGGTACACGATTGAACAGAACTGCAATGAAAACCAATTTTGTGGCATTGACAAGTAAAATAAATGCATACATTTGAGGGATAATGAACATATCCCAAAAATAAATCAGATGTCCAAGAAGTCCCAGCAGAGAACACGGTATGTAATAAACATAATGCTTAATGGTCAAAGCAGATTCTGAAACAGCTACTACTGTCTGAGAATGTTGATACTCCTTGGATGATATACCCACTTAGGAACATGAAAGTCACAAGTCACAAGAGAGGGTTAACACATATAAACATATAAACTCCCAGGTAGAAATGAGTTTCAGCAGCTGTGTATCAGCACAGTGGTAGTCGGTGTATGCAAATTTCCAGAGCACTATAAGCACCTGAATGAATGTCAGTGGACAAAGTCACAAACTAATCTTAAGAAGTAATGGGTAATGGCTAAATACACATCTTCCGTGCCACATAAATATGTGGTACTAAGACACAGTTGAGTTGTGGCATGAGGATAATATCGGATAGAAAACAGGCTATAAATCAGCCTGTATAGCAGAGGGTAGCCTTGCTTAGCCGGGGAATGAGAGTAATAATAAAGGGATCCATATCACCAAAATAAGCTCCATTCATCCATTCACCAGCCCTGCATTGTCCAGTCACTCATCGCTCATCAATGGAAGAAGATGGTATGAGATGATTAGAGGCTCGGTCCCACGAACATCCGGTGGCCGTTTTGACACTGACTGCTTCTTCTGGGAGTGATGTCTCTCTAAGAGCGGTGCACTTTTCAAGTCTGCGCGCTCGATGACATCAGGAGTCATGTGTTGTATATGAACCAATCATAGTGCAGATCAGAAGAATGTGTTCTGTCTGCATTCAAATGCACTGCACATGTCTGAAATAAGTTTAAAGTGGATCAATATCACTGACATGAAAATTATGATACGTTGAACATGATACGTTCCATTACATTAAGTATTGCAAGAAATCCTATGTGAATATATTAAAAGGCAAAAAAAGAACAGGGCAGAACATGGATCTTAGAAAAAGCCACAAATTGCATCTAAAATAGTTTACAGTGGCGACAACCTTTAATCTAACTCGGCTAGCTCCGTGAATTTCAGATTATCCCGGTTATGTGCGGTTTTGTGTCGTTTTCGCCCGGAGTGAATTGCGTTATTTTCGCGCCCGTGATTTAAGCATTTTATTCTCGCTGTCTGCAATACTGCAGTGCCATGTAAAAACTCATGGGGGCGTTTGCGAGCTGTTGTCTTTGAAGTCTAATACCTTCGCGGTTCAAGCTACGTCAGTACACAGTCTGTGCGTGTGCGCGCAGTAATAGTAAAATTGCATATTTAAAGTACATGCATTTGCAGTGCTGGGCTGCCGTACGGTACTGTACTGTATGTCTCATTTGAAAATTGTTGAAATGCATAGGCATGTACAGTACTGTAGCAGTGTAATGGAAACCCTCGCTACTGACATTGTTTGAGTAGCCCTTTTGGCAATATTGTATCTCCTTTCACATGTCAGTGCTACACACCGTATCAAACATTTAGAAACATTTAGAAAACATACACTGTATCATTGCATATACTTACCTGCCCTGTTAGAGGGTATAGAGCTACAGAAGCCTAGAATTTATTTGGGATACATACTCCTTTTTGGTCTACCCTTCCTCCACCTTATTTTTAAATCGCTGCTAACATAAGATTTATGTATTGAGGATCGTATATTTTAATTGAGGATCTCTCCCAATAAATTTGTTTTTAACTTGATTTCATAACACACATTACATCTCTCCCACACCATTCCTTTGAACGTGTGTCTGGTTTGAATCACATTCCTGCTTGACAGCAGTAATTTGCTGCGCATGCGCTTGTAACTTCGCCCACCACTGCTTGCTTACTGTACCTGAGTGAGTGACCAAAAAGAAATTTAAAATAAAACATTTTTGGGTTCCAGGTTTCTGCTCATTCTGACTTAGCCGTTTCAAAGCAGCGTGGCTTACTCCGCCATTACGGTCAATGGTAGGACCCTCCTCGCCGGCGTGACCCTTTCTCGCCACCATTACTGGTCGGACCCTGTTGGGGTCAAGTGAGGGGGTTCCTAACATCTATGGGCAAAATGAATTTTATTTCTAGGTGCCCTAGAACAGAAGTTCCCACGCCAATTGGCCGTGAACTTAACCGAGGCCCTAGTGCGCGATCATTGCTCTTTTTTGACAATGTTGCCGATCTTGCGGCTTTACGGTCTGGCAGTAAAAAAACACACAACAACATCTCCTTTATTTATGTACAGTACAGCAGGTCAAAACATGCACAGTACAGTAGAGAACAATACAGTCCAGCACAACAGTATGGTCTTACCTGTGATTACCCAAAAAACTTTTATGGTAAATTTTTTTATTTTTCCTTTCTCCACAAGCCTGCAAAAACCATCTCACTGTAAAATGATATTCAATCTGTGGAATGTGAATAAATATTAATCAATAATATATACTGTAATGTACAGTATAATATATACTGTATATATACTGTATATATACTGTATATAGAAATATTATTTTTCCGTCTATACAGTATCTTGTTCCTCATTCTGTGAACAGTACAGTACTTCATTGAGAGAGGAGAGGTTTTGTGTAGAGTATACGTGGCGCTTTGCTCATTTTCTGCAGTTACTGTAGTCATTGTGTTTTTAATCCGTCCCTAGCCAAGCGTCAATCACCTGACTGCGCCTGCGTGTACTCTAATCCTTTTAGAGATGGGAGCTTGCTGCTTACTGCGCATGAGTCACCCAAACCCCTCTCTCCACAGAGTCGTTCATTTTCTGAATATTGCCATTGTGTTCTTAATCCGTCCATAGCCGAGCTTCAAAGCCTCAGTGCGCCTGCGTGTAATCACACCACCCCCCCCCCCCCGAAACCCTTAGAGGCTTTGTTTACGGTAACGCTTTGGAAAATCCCTTCTCGATTTTGAAATGTAAATCCGATTTGCACAGCATTGTGAGAATTGAGAGTAAAAAAAACATTAACTGATTCATGTTGTTTTGTCATTCATTCTTATTCATTGGTGTACTGTAGGGGTAGGAGGGGGGGTTTGTGGTTGTTGTCAATGATTATGATTAGCAGGAAAGTGAATAAATATTTATTTTATTTTATCAGAAACCAAAAAATACAAATATAAAAATAATCAGGAATAATCCATAACTCAGTCTTTATTAAGTTCTTTTGGCAGATTGAAATAGGATAAACATTTAGAAAACATTTGTAAAACATGGGGAAACATGAATAATGCACATTTACAAGAATATTATTTAATAATATATACTGTAATGTATAATATATATATATATATATATATATATATATATATATATATATATATATATTATATATATATACAGTGGCGACAACTTTTATTCTAACTCGGCTAGCTCCGCGAATTTCAGATTATCCCGGTTATGTGCGCTTTTGTGTCGTTTTCGCCCCGGGGTGAATTGCGTTATTTTCGCGGCTGTGATTTAAGCCTTTTATTCCCGCTGTCTGCAATACTGCAATGCCATGTAAAAACTCATGGCGGTGTTTGCGAGCTGTTGTCTTTGAAGTCGAGAAGCCGTCCCCTGGCGAGATGTGTTTGCAGCAGAGAGAGATCCGCTACTTTCTCTGCGCAAACATCAGCACATTAAAAATGATTTAAAATACATTTTTATTCATAGTGTAGATGTGCAGGGGGTCTCCGGAGCTGAACCGCATTGGTTTAAGGTCCGGGGACCCCCTGCTTACCGAGATACAGGCCCCTTTATGAGGTGCCTGTAACCCTCTGCATTTAAAGGTCCTGATCACGTGACCGCGGAATGTAAACAAAGCAGAGGGATACCGGCACCCCCTAAAGGGGCCTATATCTCGGGAAGCAGGTGTCCCTGGACCTAAAACCAAAGCGTTCCGCTCCGGAAACCCTCTGCACATCTACAGTATGAATAAAACATCCATATCAATAAACAATCATTCCTTACCTTTGCGGCTATGTGCTATGGTAACGAAGCAGCATGAATGTATTTTTAATAATATTATACAGTGAGCAGGGGGTTCCCTGAGCCACAAATCAATGCGGTTCAGCTCAGGGGACCCCCTGCTCCTGCACAATATTATTAAAATACAGAAATGCTGCTTCATTACCATAGCTGATAGCCGCTAAGGCAATGAAGTGTTAAGGCAGAATAGCATGTTTATTGGGGACATTTGCCCCAATAAACATTGCAATAAACAACATACACCCCCTGTGTATTTAAAATACATAAACAACAATAAATACATTAAATACATATTTTTAACATAACTGTTCCCTTTTGGTTATAACCCCACCTCCTTGACTGTAATCTGTGTAATGCCCCCTCCCCCTAATTTGTCTGTTAAATCTCCCTGCCTGTGTTCCTGTGAGTGCAGTTTATGTAAATGTGGGGAGGAGGAGGGGGATCCCGAAGTGCATATAATGCAGCGCCTCACTGCTAATGGCCCACCCCATGAGGCCTAACCACCCTCACCTACTACCCACAAGGGAGGCCTATCCACATACCATTGCCCCCCCCCATCCTGTTCATGCCCCCTCCGCTGCTGCAAAATAGACACAAAAATTAAAACATCCAAAGAAATGTCCCCTAACCCCTTAATCACAATAGCGGTTATTAACCGCTACAGTCATTAAGGGGTTAACCCACCCTCACCCACCACTTGGGATGCCTACATACCCTCCCACATTAACCCCACACCCCGTGAGGCCAAACCACACTCACCCACTACCCACAAGGGTGGCCTACCCACATACCGTTGGGGAACCCCCCCCACCCCCAGTACTCACAATAAAAACAATACAGTGACCCACAATAAACATCATTATATTTATTAAATACATTACCCACCCCCTGTGCCCCCCATAAATACAAGATTTATTCTTTTACAAACAGGGTTCATAACGCAGCCCCACGTGAGTTCCCGGTGGGCTGGCGGGGCACATGACAGACCTACAGGGTACCAGCAGCCCTTTTCAAACAGGTTCTGGGGGCCTGCTGGTGGGTCCTGCCAAGTGCTATGGCCCCCAGGTGGTTTCCTTGGGTCACCATGGGCCACAATTGGGTCCCCACGGTAGGCCCAAGGATGTCTGGGAGCCCCGGGTCAGACCCACAGGTGTCTGCGGGGCCTCGGGTGGTTCCCATGGGGGTCTGGGGAACTCACGAGTGCTCATTATGGGTCCGTGGTGCCCCCACAGAAGTGGGACCACAGCTTCATCCCCGCACCTATGGGTTGGCGGTGCCCCCACGGAAGTGAGGCCACCGCTTCATCCCCTCAGACTATGGGTCCACTTTGCCCCCACAGATGTGAGGCCACCGCTTCATCCCCGCATGTGTCACCCGTGGAACCACCAGCCTGATACTCGTGAGATACCCGAGGAGACCCGCAGGTGGTCTCCAGAGGTTCTACGCAGAACCACGGAACAAACCCTGAATGTAAAAAAAATAAACCTGGCCTATACATTCAATACATACACCCCCCCCCCCCCAACACCTACAGTACAATAATGTGCAAAATAACTATTATCCAGATATGGATAATAGATTAATTGCCCATTATTAAAAACATTAACTAGCATATTCAAATAAATAAAGTACTACTGACCTCATCAATAAGAAGTCTCCGTCGCCAGCAACATCCTTGTCTTGCCCACAAAATACATAGCCAATACAAAGCCAATACATTGCAAGTACATTCAGATATCAATTAACCCCTTAAACACCTTATCGGATAATAACCGCAAAGGTAATTAAGGGGTTAAACCACACTGGCCCGATACCCACCCTTCACCCATGAATTTGTACAGTGGCTTCATCATGCAAATATATATATATATATATATATATATATATATATATATATATATATATATATATATATATATATACACACAGAGAGAGAGAGAGATATATTTATACTGTATATATACACACATGATGAACCAATATACAAATAAATGTAGAAGCGTTATCAAAACCATACTGTACTACAAATAACACTTCTCCATACAGACACACTACATTAAAATGAATTTCCTTTAATAATCCTAACTGATCTTACAATCTAAATCATCAAATGCAATGAAAAACCTCACATTCCAATCAATACATTGCATTTACATTGTATATATGATGCATAAAATCTATGCACATATACATTCTGCAAATGAATGTTAACAATATCATTGCAAGCAAAATACAAATACCTCCAAACAAGTAAACTATTTTAACGAATCAAGTAAACAAAAATCAATTAGCATTCATTATTTACATCCCTAAACAATTGACAGTCCATCCCGAACAATTAAACAATTTACTAATTCAAGCCTGGAACAGAACAATATAGCATGTGAAAAAATATAAGTACCAACCAGAATACAAAATTTAAAACCAAGGCTAACCATGACCACAAGCACACAATACAATACCAAGGATTACATCTATCTAATTGTAAAAAACATTATACACACATTGAAGCATAGCAGCATAGCCAAATTAATTTAAAACACATCAAATCAAGATTTTAAAATAACAACATTTCTTACCCTGTATGTATATATCTCTCTAGACATATATACATACATACATACAGTGGCAAGAAATTATATACCACAAATAAATAAATACACATGTTAAAAAAACATTAAAAAAATTTACAAGCACAATTAAATACATTTCTTTAGTTCACTTAGCATTACTTGGCCCCACCGACTCCTGTTGAACAGCTTACTCACGTACAAAACAACCAGGCACAGGAACCCATAAAATAAAAAACCATAAAAAAATAAACATTAAACTAAAAATCCAAATCAATCCACGGGTCTTCTACTTGTAATCCATCTTCATCTGTATTCTTCTTTCTTCTACCTTCTTCCAGGGTCTTCTTCCCATCTTCGGCCACGCCCTGGTCTTCTTTCTTCTGTAGAAGGTCCTTCCTCCTCGGCGGCTGGCTTCAAAATGAGACGACATAGGCTTTAAAAAGGCCTATGACGTCACATTTTCGTCATATGGTTCCCACTGCCCTCATTGGGCCGTGAAAACCATGTGTTTTGGCCGATAAAAATAAAAATGATGACGTCACTTAAAGGCAATGAAAGCACAGCCAATCAGAATGGCTTTGCTTCAATTGCCTTTAAGATCACGTCATGAAAAGAAACATGGCAGTCCTCACATGGTACGGTAGCCAATCAGAGCGTGGGAACTCCATCCCTACTCTGATTGGCTCTAGTACCATGTGACAGAGGCTTGGGGGAGAACGGATATGACGTAATTGAAAGCTTGTCACATGGTACTAGAGCCAATGATACTGCTTGCAATGATATTGTTAACATTCATTTGCAGAATGTATATGGTGCATAGATTTTATGCATCATATATACAATGTAAATGCAATGTATTGATTGGAATGTGAGGTTTTTCATTGGCATTTGATGATTTAGAAGTGTTATTTGTAGTACAGTATGGTTTTGATAACCCTTCTACATTTATTTGTATATTGGTTCATCATATGTGTGTGTATATACTGTGTATATATATATATATATATATATATATATATATATATATATATATATATATATATATATATATATATATATATATATATATATATATATATATATATATATTTCTGTGTATATGTGTATATGTGTATATGTATATATATATATATATATATATATAGTTGCATGATGAAGCCACTGTACAAATTCATGGGTGAAGGTTGGGTATCGGGCCAGTGTGGCTTAACCCCTTAATTACCTTTGTGTTTATTATCCGATAAGGTGTTTAAGGGGTTAATTGATATCTGAATGTACTTGCAATGTATTGGCTTTGTATTGGCTATGTATTTTGTGGGCAAGACAAGGATGTTGCTGGCGACGGAGACTTCTTATTGATGAGGTCAGTAGTACTTTATTTATTTGAATATGCTAGTTAATGTTTTTAATAATGGGCCGGGGGCCTCCGGTGCTGATATTCCTGGGTATCAGCTCTGGAGCCCCCTGCATCAATCCGAGCCAGGAAAAGGACTGATCTTCCTAATTTTTTAACGAAACACCTGCAAGTCGACACATTACTGAAGCGCATGCGCATTACAATTCATGAATTTCTGCCATCTGGCGGACACGCGAAGCATTGCAGCCTATTAAATCCTGAACCATTATCAATAAACGCATCAACCGCGCGTCAGCCGGGCATGACCCGTGGCTGGGAACGCAAAAGGAACAGCGTCGCATTCCAGGAACAAGCCAGGGAAAAAACGGTGATTTGTTAGAATAAAAGCTGCCGCAGCAGTATATAGTAATATTATTTTTTCCGTCTTTATCTTGTTCCTCATTCTGTCTACAGTACAGTAGTTCATTGAGAGAGGAGAGGTTTTGTGTACATCATTACTGCTGTTTATATACTGTACATTTTACTGTACAAACAGATTAGACTGGACACATTACCCCACCTCCCCCCAGGCCACCCTTTTTTCCTGAAACGACAAGAAAACAAAAAATGAGTGCAGTTATGTGCGTACTGTATTATGGCATTGTGTGATGTGTAGTACTACTGTAGATGGCTGGTGCTGCTTTCTCTGGAAAGAAAATAATTGAGAGTTAGTAGGCAGTTACTGTAGTACTGTCAAACTAGTCTATACTGGAACTACTGTATACTCTGACTACTGTTAAATAATATGTACTGTAACCTGGTGCTGCTCTCTCTGTAAAGAAAAAACTGTAACTACTGTATACTCTCTCTGTAAAGAAAAAATCTGTGCCATACTTACATGTATCATACTGTACTTACAATACTACAGCACAGTACTACTTTCCTGATGCTTGCCCATTATGCGCGATGACAATGGGCAACACAGTGGCAATATGGTCTATATATTTATTGCAGCGTTCCACGGTGAGTACAATGTTCCAAAAACTCATTATGCCTTTCAACAACTTGTCCTTTTTGGAGGGTTTCGCCACTTTCTCCCTACAATGTAAAGAAAATATATTGTTTTATTAATATGCAGAAATATAAAATGTATATAAATATAATGTTGTAATATAAATACAGTATAAATATACCAAAAATATATACTGTTGTACGATAAATATAAATATACAAAAAATGTATACTGTTGTACTATAAATATAAATATACAAAATATATATACTGTTGTACTATAAATATAAATATACAAAATATATATACTGTTGTAATATAAATATAAATATACATCCTATATATACCGTTGTACGATAAATATAAATATACAAAAATTGTATACTGTTGTACTATAAATATAAATATACAAAATATATATACTGTTGTACTATAAATATAAATATACAAAATATATATACTGTTGTAATATAAATATAAATATACATCCTATATATACCGTTGTACGATAAATATAAATATACAAAAAATGTATACTGTTGTACTATAAATATAAATATACAAAATATATATACTGTTGTACTATAAATATAAATATACAAAATATATATACTGTTGTAATATAAATATATATATACATCCTATATACTGTATACAATTGTACGATAAATATAAATATACAAAAAATGTATACTGTTGTACTATAAATATAAATATACAAACTATGTTGTAATATAAATCAACAGAAATAACAACAGTATCAGATACAGAACTGTACTGTAGATGTACTGTACTGTATGAACAGTACAGTACGTACAGTTTTCTATATTTTTTTTGTTAAGTTTTATAAATATTCTTACGCGTTAGTTACCCTTGGTGCCCTTTTGCGGTCTCTGTTTTTTCCGTATGCATGATAGCACACGGTGGTTGCTTGCACAACGAGGTCAGAAGTAGCTAACCAGCGCTGGATAGCAGCAATTCGGTGTCCGCTCATGTACATCTCCTTAATTCGCATGCTGAGCTCCTTTGAAATCTTTTTAACAGGCATTGCTGCGAGTAGAAAGAAATACAAACACAAGAATGTGTATTCGATGTTTAGTCGATGTGTATTCTATGTGCAGTCAATACACAAAATGGATGGTGTATTTATACGGTAATGACTCACATTAGAGTACGCCCACTTTCAACACCTTTACCTGGTCGCCATGTATATAAGGTTACACACTTTGCATAGCCCACCACTCAATGATCTTTATCTGAACTTTCCCTTGTCCAGATACTGCATTGTGCCACCTGCTTCCATGGAGCAACCCCGATTCTATGGACGCAGGAACCCATTCGCCTCTGTCGTGCCTGTCAAGCTGAAAAAGCGAAAGGTGACAGCCGTTCCCACGCCAAGGCAAAAGCGACAGGCTAAGGCCAATAAAGAAAACATTCTGCTTACCCCAAAGGCTAAGGGTTTAATTAGACGTAAGCCTCATTATGTCAAGAAGATATACGGTGATGTACTCTCGACGCAAAACGATTGGCAGCCAACCCATCGAAAACGCAGACCACTTCCTCACATACGCTTCGACGACTCTGCTGTAGCTGTACCGGAAATCTTCAGCCCGTCTTCTCCACCCCCATCTTCTCCGGTTCCATCCGACGATGCCGCCGCCTCTGAAATCCACGGGTCACTTTCTCCTTTGCTCTTAGACGACTCTGCTTCTCGGCCGGAAATCCAAAGGTCACTTTCTCCATCCCTCTTCGATGACGCTGCAGCTTCTCCTCTACCGGGTATCCACAGGTCACCTCCTCCACTTTTCCTCGATGCCGCTTCTGTCCATGGAACCCCCGTCTCATCCTCCGTTGCACCCATCCCCCCAGATGTCCAGATGCCATGCACAAGAAGCAGGTTGTTAGACCGAATGCTGAATGAGATAAGTGTGGATCTCCTCGGGAATTCTACTGTGCTAGCAAAGATAGATCTGCTTCTGGAGACAATGCTAAATGTGGAGCAACGGATGCTACAAATGGATCAACGGATGGATCGACGGATGGAGAAGATAGAGGCTGACATAGCGGGCATACATTATTTGCTCGGTGCTAATACACCTGTTTCCCCGACGCCGGAGCAGGGGGGTGAAATGGATGTGATGAATGGGACCTTCGACCCCCTTCCATCACCAAGCGCACCTCCTCCACCAGAAGATGTAGTGTACATGTATGCCGTTGAGGAGGATATGACAACCCCGTCAAGACCACGCCAGGAGACAACACGGCGACCACGACCGGAGGAAAGCTTCCTCCCAGACAACCTACCATTGCCCGTCGCCTCAAGCATACCCGCTCCCAAAAGACCTACACCCGCTCGCATCGATACGGTGCCCGACATCACGCTGTGCGCTCTGCCACCAAAGCTCAGGGAGAAGTATAGGGTGAAGAGTGCTGCATCACCCCATAAGTATGCCTTGTTCATATTTAAGCACCATGTTCCCTACTCTTTGTTCTGCGACTAGGCCTTCAAAGTGAACTACGATGGGAATCGCGTAAAAAAGGCGCTTCCTGTCAATTTAAGGAAAAACATTCTGGATGAAATGCGGCGCTTTTATCCAATTACAGATCCTGTAATGAAAGGCGTTCGAGACTGCATTAATGGCGTTTTGCGCCATGCAAGGAATCGGCCATGGATGGACAATGTGGAGGACTTTCTGTAAGACCATACTGTTGTGCTGAACTGTATTGTACTGTACATGTTTTGACCTGCTGTACTTAAACAAAAGAGATGTTGTTGTGTGTTTTTTTACACAGGACATGCACAATTCCAGTCCCTGGGGGCCGCAAGCAGGCACGGTTTTCAAGGTTGTCCTGAAAACCTGCCCTGTTTGCTGCCCTCGAGGACTTTACTGGTGCAGGTCTGACTGACAGTGTTGCGCACCATCCCACTGTACTGTACTGTATACTGTGTTTCTTTAATAAAGGAGATGTTACTTAAAATGTTTCAACATTGTACAGTATTTGTAAATAAATAATTTTGAACTTACTCCACCAATAAAAGAACATGTTGATTTGTCTTATATTGTTTCCATTTGCTCCTTTGATAGTGTAACAAATGTCGAGACTTACTGCACTGTTTTTTTACTGCCAGACCGCAAAGCCGCAAGTTCGGCAACATTGTCAAAAAAGAGCAATGATCGCGCAATTGGCGTGGGAACTAGGGCCTCGGTCAAGTTCACGGCCAATTGGCATGGGAACTTCTGTTCTAGGGCACCAAGAAATAAGATTAATTTTGCCCATAGATGTTAGGAAACCCCTCACTTGACCCCAACAGGGTCCGACCAGTAATGTCGGCGAGAAAGTGTCACGCCGGCAAGGAGGGTCCTACCATTGACCGTAATGGCGGAGAAAGCCGCGCTGCTTTGAAACGGCTAAGTCAGAATGAGCAGAAACCTGGAACCCATAACTCTGATTCTGTTCAACCTAGAGGGCTCAGATTCGGTCACCATGTAGTACTAGTTCCGGCAGGATTGCATGGCAAATACAGTAGCGACCCTCTCGTGGAAACAGAACAGAGTCAGGGTAATGGCAAAGTTTATGTTTCTGCCATGGACTTGCAAGGCAGAAAAAAGCCACTTTTGTAATGTGCTTTTAAAATTTATTTTTGTTTCTCCGGTTCTGGGGGACGTGAAAGGCTGATATTTGGCCACTATGGCAAGGGTCCTTCCGCATGAGGACCAGGCATATTTCAACCCGCTCAGACCCACAGAACAGATTATTTTAAATTATATTTATATATTTATATATTTATATTTTAAAGATATTAAAGAATGTATTGTATTTTGGGTCGAGGACTGTAGTGGTGCAAAATGTTTTGCACACCATCCCACTGTACAGTATACAGTATGTATTGACTTGTCGTTCTTTAATAAAGAAGATATTGCGTTTTGCTTTTTTTGTGAATTAAGAATTTGTTTTTAAAACATGTGACTGCAAACCATACTGACTGACAAATGTTTTCACACATGTAGCAGTAAACCATACACCTGTTGATGTTTTGAATTGCTGTGCACTTAAAATGTTTCAACATTGTACAGTATTTGTAAATAAATGTTTTTGTACTTACTCCGTGAAACCCAGTGTTCAAGTGCAGAGAAACAATGTGAAACCCAGTATCTGGATCCTAACTGTTGTAAGGGAATCAGTAAATCTGGATCCTAATTTGTACTTACTCCACCAATAAAAGAACATGTTTATTTGTCTTACATTGTTTCCATTTGCTCCTTTGATAGTGTAACGAAAAACAGTGTTTCTAGAATGTCGAGGCTTACTGCACTGTACTGTATACTGTAGACATGCTCAGTATACTGTAAGAGTACTAAAAAAAATAGAAGAATAGAAATACACAAACTGTACTGTACAGTATGTACTGGCACTGTATACTGTAGAAGACACATAATGTAAGTGATACTGTACATGTAGAATAAATGCATAGTTTTATTTTTTCGGGTTTATTACACAGTATACTGTACGGCCGGAAAACATCAGCATACAGTACTGTTTCAGGTACAGTATTCTATCCCAATCAATAACAAGGGCAAAAAAACTATAGACGTGGGGTTTTAAATCCGATTCAGCAATGTGCAGGCAATGTCACACAACACGATATTATCCATCGAAATCCCCCCATTAGCCGTTTTCTTTTCTGAGGAAAAACAAAAAGAAAAGTTTTAATGTACATTAATGGTCAGCCCCCTAAAGAAGTACCCAGCCTGCCCCACCCATAATTTTCTCCTGTTCACATGCGCATGCGCCTAGCGTTCCACCAATTGTTCAGTATCTGCAGTACAGTACTGTAGAAGCCGCTCAGCCAATGATATTGCTTACAGGAGAATCGCTTGACTTTGGTATCGCACCAATATTTATACAGTATTGTCAAAATAAAAAAAACACAGAAAATAATATGGCAACAATACTCACCATAGTATATCCCATTCAGCTTGCGCCGGCGCCGGTCCACTGCCGGTCCAGCTTTCTTGATCATCCACGTCGATAGTTTGCAGCGGGACTAGTCCACCTGTAGTCAGCTGGTGAGGCTGGAAATTGCTTAGGTACATGCTAGCTTCATCGAAACTGCACGCGAAATCCGGCTCAGCCTCAGGCTCAGGCTCAGGGTTGTCACTGACGGCGCGACCGTCATTGGAAGCCGGTGCTGGTGCATTGCTTGGCAGCGACTGTCGTTTCTTAGTTGGTTTTAACACGACCCTTCGCCTTTTGCCATCATCATGATCATAGATACAGGAAAAAGCCGGTGAAACACACCAATACCCTCCAACAAATTGTGGCTCAATACGATAAAAACAGGGATCGCTACATAACCTTTTACTTATTGCACGCTTCCACGTATGAGGAGTTGGTGAAAATTTGTAAAAGTCATAGTTTTCGACAATTTACTGATTTATTTGAACAACTGTTGCCATCTTATCCTCTGTTGCATTAATCGCGGCCCATATTAAATACGCGTAACTTCTGTCGGGTTTTTGGAAACCGGGCTGCACTTGAACACTCATGGCGGGCGGGTCTCTGGAGAATACTGTAACCAAAACTGGTCTTTGTCTTTCTTTAATATGAGAAGCCTAAATTGATACATTTTTGCAACCTCTTCCTTCAGTCTCAAGGCCAAGTTTACAATAGCACACTGTGGTATCTTTTTTAAACGAAACACCTGCAAGTCGACACATTACTGAAGCGCATGCACATTACAATTCATGAATATCTGCCATCTGGCGGACACGCGAAGCATTGCAGCCTATTAAATCCGAACCATTATCAATAAACACATCAACCGCGCGTCAGCCGGGCATGATCCGTGGCTGGGAACGCAAAATGAACGCGGCATGCACCAGGTGAAGAGCGTCGCATTCCAGGAACAAGCAAGGGAAAAAACGGTGATTTGTTAGAATAAAAGCTGCCGCAGCAGTATATACAAATAGTGTAAAGGCAAATCACAATTTGGGTAAAGAAAAAGTTTAAACACAGAAAATGGGATGAATGCATATTTGATATTAAAAAAATGCCTAAAGAAACATTGCATATCCCATGTAATCATTTAAACCATAAGGAATAATGGATCCTAATTGAGTTATCCATCTACACTATTTTTAAGTAATGCCTTCCCAAGATCTCCAACCCTAATGCCTAATAAGACTTTGTCAATCGCAAAAGCTGTTAAAAGTAGAGGATCTGACTCCTGTTTTGCCAGAAAATGTCTGGCAATAGATGTTATTTTTTTCATTGACATTAAAGGGGTCATGCACTAAGCGGCGAAAAGGCACTTTTCGCCCGTTTTGCGCCAAAATTGCCTACCACGATTCAGTAAGCCCTGAGAACTTGGCGAAAAGCAAAAAAAAGCCATATTTTTTGTTTCCGCCAGAGACACGGCGAAAAGTACTCGCCATGTTTTCAAACCCACTCAATTCTAGTGGCCTTGAGCAGCGTTTCGCCGCTACTCGTCGGTATAGAATGGAGATTTTCAAGCCAATCCGTCATGGCAACTCAAGTTGGCAAGTTGGTGGTGGAGAAGATTTTGGTTCTTCAGAAGAAGTTCTTCAGGATCCGACGCAACTGTTCCTTGGATACGGATTTCTGTATTCAGGGCGAGATTCTGATAAATAAATTTCATGAAAAAGGTTATGACAAGGATGTGGTAAGTAAGGCATTCCTTGAAGCCAGTAACACTGATAGGGTGTCTTTGTTAGAGAAGTCGAGGGCCAGATCGGAATCGAACAGAAACGTCAAGACTAAACACACTGTCATTCAGTCTGTACCTAAATTCATTACTCAATATAGTCAATTATCATACAAAATCAAGCAAGTGTGTAACAAACACTGGAGTATCATCCAGAATGACCCTATTATTTGATCTTTGGTTCCTACACGAGCACCTATAATCTTTAAAAAGGCAAGGAGTTTAAAAACCATTATAGCTCCAAGTAAATTAAAGACCTTACAGAATTCACATTCAGATTCATCTAAGAATCCATTATCTAGGGGTAATTTCTCATGTGGGAGAAGCCGTTGTATAATATGTAGGCATTTAAACACAAGTCATAGTTTCACATCACATAGTAATGGCACTTCACATACTGATGCAGCGGCCGTTATGCGAACGCGCCTCGAATTGGAAATCGATATTGTATTGTATTGTATGTCTTTATTTATATAGCGCCACTAATGTACATAGCGCTTCACAGTAGTAATACATGTGGTAATCAAATAAATAACAGATAATATAAATAACAGATCATGGGAATAAGTGCTTCAGACATAAAAGTAACATTAAGAAAGAGGAGTCCCTGCTCCGAGGAGCTTACAGTCTAATTGGTAAGTAGGGAGAACGTTCTGGTAAGTGCGTCTGCAGAGGGCCAAGCTTTATGTATCATGTGTTCAGAATATCCACAGTGCTTTTCATATGCTTCTTTAAGCAAGTGTGTCTTAAGGTGGGTCTTAAAGGTGGATAGAGAGGGTGCTAGTCGGGTACTGAGGGGAAGGGCATTCCAGAGGTGTGGGGCAGTCAGTGAAAAAGGTTTAAGGTGGGAAAGGGCTTTAGATACAAAGGGGGTAGAAAGAAGACATCCTTGAGAAGAACGCAAGAGTCTGGATGGTGCATAATGAGAAATTAGGGCTGAGATGTAAGGAGGGGCAGAAGAGTGTAAAGCTTTAAAAGTGAGGAGAAGAATGGAGTGTGAGATGTGGGATTTGATTGGAAGCCAGGAGAGGGATTTCATGAGGGGAGATGCTGAGACAGATCTAGGAAAGAATAGAGTGATTCTGGCAGCAGCATTGAGGATAGATTGTAGGGGAGACAGGTGAGAGGCAGGAAGGCCAGACATCAGGAAGTTACAGTAATCAAGACAATATAATCCCCTAATTCTCCCAGGTTTTGGTGCGTTATTTTTTTTAAATGACCGCGGCGCATTAGATGCCCAAAGCAAGGACCCCTGCTGTGTGAATGCAACCGGCATCTGCCTTTGTGTAATAGACGCGCAGAAAGAGAGTCTGAATCAGTCACTCTAACTGCGCGCCTTCGCAGGCGATCGCGGGGGTTTTATTCAAATTCTAAAATTACAATTTAGTAGCAGGGGGTTTCCAGAGCTGAACCACATTGATTTCAGGTCCGGGGACCCCTTACTTCCCGAGTTACAGGCCCCGTTATGGGGTGCCTGTACACCCACCATGTTAAAATCCTGTGGGATCGAATCTAAATAATGCAGAGGGTTACCGGCACCCCATAAAAGGGCCTGTATCTTGGGAAGTAGGGGTCCCCAAGGCTGAAATCAACTTATTTTAGCTCGGAAGACCCCCTGCTCCCCCACACTAGTATCAACCCCCACCCTCCAAATAAAAAATCATTACCTTAGCGGGTAGCTGCTAAGGTAATGAAGCTGCTTACATTTTATTTTTATTCATAGTGTGCGTGAGCAGGGGGTCTCCTGAGCTGAACAAAGTTGATTTCAGGTCCGGGGACCCCCTACTTCCCGAGTTACAGGCCCAGTTATGGGGTGCTGGTATCCCCACCATGTTAAAATTGTGGGTCACATGACCGCGGGACTAGAGGGATACGGGCACCCCATAACAGGGCCTGTATCTCAGGAAGTAGGGGGTCCCCGAGGCTGAAATAAACTTTGCTCATTTCAGGAGACCCCCTGATCACGGACACAATAAATAAAAATTAAAAATTTAAGCAGTTTCATTACTTTAGCGGCCATGCAATGCCTGCTAAGGCAGTGAAGGGGTTAAGGCACAGGTGCCAACCCCGTGTGTAAAAAAACTAAAACATAGCCTACACAGTACAGTACATTTAAATAAATCACCCCCGCACCTCCAAACACACATACTGTACATTACATTAATGGGCCAAATAACTATTATCCAGATATGGATAATAGAGTATTTGGCCCATTATTAAACACATTAACTACAGTAGCATAATAAAATAAATACAGTTCTACTGTACTTACTACCACTGCAATACAGTGTGAATCCCCTCCACCAGCAAAGCCCATCTGTCCTCCGTAGCCAAAAATACATAGCAAATACAGTACATTCTGACACATACAGTACAGTAACATCTCCAAATAAAAACAGCACGATGCAAATAAAAATAAATCTCATCTCCCAAGAACACAGCACCTACAGTACAGTACAGTAGGCAAATCAATATCTAACAAATGGCTATCCAAAAATTAATTTTACAATGTGTACAGTACATGATGCAAATAATTTGTGCATCATGTACTGTACTGTACACTACAGTATGCCAAGCAATGCTATAAATAAAATACCATCAATCAATCCATTCTCAAATCAATTACAATACAATCCAAATCAATTACTCTACACAATTCACTATTCAGATCCAAGAAACAAAACAAGTAAACAGAAATAAATTACCATAAATCAACAAAATCTAACCAACAAAAAGTCACTATTAAAAAGCAAGCCCCCCCTGAAATAAACTATTGCATACACATTTGCACACCAAGCTGCAAAATACAGTTAAAATACATTAAAAAAAAGCAAGCAAACATGAGCAATGTGTAAAACAAAAAATGTGAGGCGCTTTTAATGAAGGTGTAATAAATAAATAAATAAATAAATATATAGTGATTAATATCAATAATCAAAGTGCTCATAAATAATAAAAATAAGAATGGTGAACTTCGCTGCTCAACCCTCTTGGGAGAAGATCCAGTTTCTCCTATCTTGTATGGTGGGGAGAAGCTTGTGGGGAGCGCAGGTTTCACCTTATATAAGGAAGAAAATATATAATAGTGTGGTATGTCTAAACAAATATAGCAATCTAAACAGGAATCATGATTGGGAACTCACATTCTCCCAGTTGAAATACAGCATTGAATAGCAATAAATGCAATATGTAGACTCAGCAGTATGCAGGAGTGTCTTGCTTGATATAAACTCCCTGGTGTCAGCAGAACAAACCCTCAATGGAAAAAATGACACCTTTATTGCAACATTGTATGTTCACTATCAATATATTCATAAAAGCAAGTGTTATTGCACTTACATGAGCACCATGTGCATAGACACATAAAAATCAATGCGCAGCATCTGTGTACACCATCCACCCCACTCCCGAGGTCGCGTCGCGTCACTTCCGGTCCGGCCCGTCGCGTCACTTCCGGTTTAACGATCGATCGCAGAATGGATCCACACGGGCTCTGGGGCATTCGGGGTACACTTCTGGACTGCTGCCAGTTCACTCAACGCGTTTCGCTGGCATAGCAGCTTCGTCAGGAGTCAGGTTTTACATCCCACTTCTGATTGGCTCAAGTACTGTACCATGGGGGGGGCGGTGGTCTTTCTTTTGATGACATTGTCATAAAGGCCATTGAAGCACAGCCATTCTAATTGGCTGGCATCATTGCCTTTAAAGGATGTCATCAATTTTTTATTAATTTTTTTTAATCCCATGGTTTTCACGGCCGTGGGAACCATATAACGAAAATGTGACGGCATAGGCCTATAAAAGCCTATGTCGTCTCATTTTAGAGCCAGACAGCGTGGAGGGAGGACCCCCCTCTTTGAAGAAGTCCGGGATGTGGCTGCAGAAGACCCCAGAAGAAGCAGTCTCTAGTTCCCTGAGGAAGTGAGGTACTCTCACGAAACTCGTAGGGTTGTGGGTATATAGAGACTGCTGTTTGCCATTCTGGAGATCGGGACTCTCATTTGGAGTCTGTTTTATGGGTCAACTTTTCCGCTATTGCGCGTGCAGCACAGACACTGCTGGGTGGCACGTAGCATTGAGCTACCACCCCTCCATACGTGCGTGCACCGGTGTGCGTAGGAGTGCACGACCTGCACGCGGGACGACGCGGGAAGGTGAAACAACAGTGGTGAATTTCGTCTCAGCAGTAGGCCGCACAGTCGGGGAACGGTCCCTTACCGGTGAGGATTCCAACCCCAAAAGCGGATACCATCTGTGGAGACATCAGCTGCTGTGCCTATATCCAAATGACTACTTGTGAGTAGGGCTTCAATTTTGCCCATCCGGACAGCAGTCTTTGTTACCTATATGTGTATGTTACTTTTTATTAAACCAGTTTTTATAGTAGGCCATTTGCAGGTGTTTAATGTTAGTATGGTTGTTTTAATTGAATTGTGCTGTATGTTTTGTCTTTTAGTTTATAGTTTTTAGTATCCTATACAGTAATACACTATGATTGTTTTTTGTTTTTTTATTTCCATATTGCGAGACAACCATCAAGAACCTTCAGAGGATTTCTAGTCACTAGATGACTGGTTCATACCATATGGTGAGGAATATCACTGTTTCATTGAGTGTGTGAGGCGCCGGTTTCCTTTTTCTGTAAATGGCTATAAATATATATATATACACACACACACATGATTAACCAATATACAAAGAAATGTTTAAGCATTCAAAAAAACATGCACAAATTAAAATGGCACATCTCCACATCAATAAAACACATTGCATATCAAAATTTAAATATTAGATAGCCACATTAAAAAAAAAAAAAATTCAAAAGAAAATAATTCTCATCTACCAATCAATATCTAACAAATGTCAATCTCCCAATCTGCAATCAAAACATTGAATGTTACAGTGTACTGCTGCGGCCAAGTTTATTCGAGCATTTGCCCGTTCTTGGCCGCAGCAGTAGCCTGGCGCGCGCCCGAGGGTGATGGGCGCGCGCTGAAGCAGCGGAAGAGCGCCCTCCGATCGGGGCGCTCTCCCTACCGCTGCCGGGTCCGCCGGGTCCCCCGGAACCCCCTGCCGCCGTCCCGCGATCGCGGGACACCAGGGCTCCCTCGGGGAGCCCTGGACGCGCGTGCAGGGGGCGCAGGCTCCCGAAGACGCGTGACCGCGCGTCTATGACGCGTGACCGCGCGTCTATGACGCGCGGCACGCCGAGGGGCGTCCACTAGCAAGCCGGGAAATCTCCCGGCTTGCGGTACCGGCCACACTTTAATAAAGTGTGTCGGTAGTGTATACATGATGCATATAATCTGTGCATCATGTACACTATGAAAATCAATGTTAACAATAAAATATTCCAAACAAAATACAATTCAATCCAAACAAGTATACTATTTAAACCAAGAAAGAAAACAGAAATATATTACCATTAATTAATAAAAACCAAAATCAATTACAATCCTATCCAAATCAATTACACAATAACCTATTTTAATCATTAAACCAAACCATTCATCGGGCCAGGGTGGCGTAACCCCTTAATTACCTTTTCGGTTATTAACCGATCAGGTGATTACGGGGTTAAGTGACACCAGAACGTATTTGCTATGTATTTTTTGGGCTACGGAGGACAGAGGGAACTTGCAGGCGGAGAGAATTCATATTGATGAGGTTAGTAGAACTGTATTTATTTTATTATGCTAGTTAATGTGTTTAATAATGGACAAATAATCTATAATCCATATCTGGATAATAGCTATTTTGCCCATTACTGTACTGTATGTGTGAGTGTTTGGGGGGGGCGGGGGTGGTATTTATGTATTTAAATGTATAGAACAGGTTTATTTTTTTACATACAGGGTTGATTACTTAGGTCTGCTGGGACCTCTGGAGACCACATGAGGTCTCCCCAGACTTCCCATGGGTACAAGGCTGCCGGGTCCACAGGGGACACCTGCAGGGAAGAAACGGTGGCCCCACATCTGTGGGGCACCACGGACCCGTAAGGACCATCCGAGGGCCCCCAGACCCCGTGGGAACCACAGAGGACCCCCAGACACCCACGGGCCTACCCGTGGAGACCCCATTTGGGGCCCATGGTGACCTGCGGAGTCCACCTGGAGGACCATGGCACCTGCCTGGGACCACCCGTAGGCCTCCAGACCCTGTGTGAAACCCTTTGCTGGGCCACTGTGTGGCCTGCGGACATCCGGCAGGACCACCGGGGACTCCCATGGGCCTGGGGTATTAACCCTGTATGTAAAAGAATAAACCATGTATTTATGGGGGGCACAGGGGTTGGATGGGTTATGTATTGTTTATTAAATATAGTTATGATTATTGTGGGTAGCGGGGGTGGGGAAGGGGTTATTGTCCCCTTGCCAGGGTGGGTAGGCTTTCCAGTCGGTAGTGGTTGAGGGTGGTTAGGCCTCACGGGTGGGTAGTGTGGGAGGGTGTATAGGCCTTCCGAATGGTGGGTGAGGGTGGGTTAACCCCTTAATGACTGTAGCGGTTAATGACCGGTTAGGTGATTAAGGGTTAGGGGACATTACATTGGCTTTTGTTTTTCTTGTTTATGTTTTGCAGCATTGGAGGAGGGCATGGACGGTGATGAAGATGAGGATGGCCTTCATCGTGGCAGCCGGACAAGGGTGAGTGCAATATGTATTTATTGTTCTTTATGTATTTGAAATGGGCAAATGCACTATGATCCATATGTGGATAATAGTAATTGTGCCCAATACTATACTGTATGTGTTAGGGGGGGGTGGTGTATTTATTTAAAAGTATTTATGTGTTTTTTAATTTTGGGGGGGGCACAGAATTGGCACTGCAGGCCTGCGGGGAACACCCGAGGGCCACCGCCAGCCTATAGTATCATTGCTGTGCATCCCAACATTTTAATATATGTACTGTATGTCAGGGGTTTTAGGGGTTGTTGGGGGCACAGGGGGTGTGTGTTGTTTATTGCAATGTTTATTTGGGGCAATTGTCCCCTATAAACATGCTATTATGCCTTAACCCGTTCATTGCCTTAGCGGATAGCCGCTATGGTAATTAAGCAGCATGAATGTATTTTAAATAATATTGTGCGGGAGCCTGGGTTCTCCTGACCTGAACCGCATTGATTTCTGGCTCAGGGACCGCCTGCTTCCCAAAGTTATAGGCCCCGGTTTGGGGCATCGGTGCCAGTGTCGCCGCCATCTTTATAGCGGGCACGTCGCGTCTTGGACGCTATAAAGATTGCCGCGACACTAGCACCCGATGCCCCATTAACTCGGAAAACAGGGGGTCTCTGAGACAGAAATCAATGCGGTTCCGCTCAGAGGACCCCCTGCTCCTATACACTATTATTGAAAATACATTCATGCTGCTTCGTTACCATAGCAGATAGCTGCAAAGGTAAGGAATTATTATTTATTGATATGGGTATTTTACTCATAGTGTAGATGTGCAGAGGGTCTCCGGAGCTGAACCGCTTTGGTTTTAGGTCCGGGGACCCCCTGCTTCCCGAGATACAGACCCCTTTACGGGGTGCCGGTATCCCTCTGCTTTGTTTACATTCCGCGGTCACGTGATCGGGACATTTAAATGCAGAGGGATACTGGCACCTCATAACGGGGCCTGTATCTCGGGAATCAGGTGGTCCCCGGACCTGAAACCAATGCAGTTCAGCTCCGGAGACCCCCTGCACATGTACACTATGAATAAAATGTTATTACAAATATTTTTATTTGGGCCGAGGTTTGCGCCGAGAGAGTGGCGGATCTCTCTCTACTGCAGACACATCTCGGCAGGGGACGGCTTATCGGCAGCTTTTCGGCAGGCAGTGTTTCACCACCGGCTAATCGTCCATGTTTTGAAAAGTTGCTCTCGCAGTGATTCGCTAGGGATTCGGCCCTTCTTGCATACTTCGAGGGCAACACACTCAAAACATGGCGAGTTCAAACCCCTGGCGAATGCAATTTTTGCCGCTTATTGCATGACCCCCTAAGTCCTGTTGGGCATTCCTGATATTACGGGTGTGTTCAAGGACACAAAATCTAATTTCCCGTGTTGTCATGCCACAAATATTAATTGGCAAGGACAACAAAGGTAGTATACAACTCCCTCGGATTTACATGTGAGAAATTGAAGTATGTCAAATTTGCTTAGTGCCAGCACTAATTTTAAAGGTTGTGGTCTGCATCATAAATTGTCAAGCTGAGCAGCTTCCACGTTTGAAAAAAAACCTTTATTCTTAGTATTAATACCCCAATATGTTCCAGGTGACATAGGGGCATAATGGCTTTTAACCAATTTATCCCTAAAATTGGGTGATCTGCTTGTCAAATTTACTGTATCACCCAGTACTTTCCTCAATTCTGTATCAGATAACAAAATCCCCCAACATGTGTTGATAATATTTCTCAATTGTGACCATTGATTATTAAAAGTTCCAATGAACCTGATAACTGGATCTTCAGATTTTTTAACCTTGGGTACCAAGAGTTATGCTCGCTCCTTTTAAAGGCTATGTTTAAACCCCTGGCTGATTGTTGTTACTGTAACCACAGCAACGAAAACATTGCTTAGAATCGTTTGCTCTAATAAAATGTTTTGAGAATTGAGCAGTTACGCTCAACGCGTAAAAATTCACAACCAGGTATGCCTTTAATTTGGTGAGCTGGATGTGAGATGGAGGCGTGAAGTACTATATTGGATGCTTTTTTCTTACAGTGTATGTCAGTTGTAATACAGTACATCTTTCCGAATTGATGGCCGAGAAATTCAACCGTGGATTAACTCCACTGGGAGGTAAGTTTAATATTGTTTTTGTTGTGGTTGAGGACATCAACCAACCTCCGGGGGACCCCTGCCAGAGAATGAAGAGTTTGTCGATGTACCTCAACCACAACAGAACATGCCTAGTAAGATCTTGATTATTCTAAGTAAAAACCACCTCCCATTCCCACAACCCCGGGAAGAGATTTGGATAGGAGAGGGCTCATGTAGCGCAAATTGCCGTTCCCCTGACTTGCAGAAAAAAAAGAATTTTTAACACAAAATAGCAGTATATATATATATATATATATATATATATTTTGCTTTCACTAATACACTTTGATTTACAACATTGAGTGCTGTCTCTTGTTTACCAATCCTTGGATCGGTAACGTATAACTACATTCTCTATATGGGACGTGCACCTGTGGCTTACCAGCACCTATTGGAGTGCCAACTGCCTTATCTGACTATATATATATATATATATATATATATATATATATATATATATATATATATATATATACATAGTCAATGGAGAGTATTTGGCACTCACGTGTATGCAGTAAAAGGTAGGTGCATGTCTCTTAGCAGTAGTGGAATGAGACAGCACTCAGAGGTGATTTTCAAAAAGATTGTATTAGAGTAGGTGGCACACATGCCAACGTTTCGGTCCTCACAGGGGGACCTTTCTCAAGGCACTGCAACAAACACAGTGATCTTGACTACTATATATACCCACCATCCCATGTGAACACAATGAACATACAATCAATCATGCAATCAAATAATTAGCTCTGTCCAAAGCACAGGAAACAAGGCAGCTGTGTGCAGTCAGTAGAGACCCGGATGTAGCCAGTGTCTGTGTAGTGGAAACAGCTGATCAGCCATGACTCAGGCATCAGCTCTGTCAGGGGAATTTCATGTAGCAGTGAAAAGTCCATTGAGCATGCGCAGAGGCATGTAAACATTGAGGGACTTCAGTGCTGAGTGCAGGCTGCTTGTAGTGTGTTGTTGGAACAGAGGGGGGATACCCATGGTGGTGGGAGGGGTGATCATGGGGGGGAGGGGGGAAGGCAGTCTGTGAGGCTGCATGGGGGATAAACAGATATCTAAAGCATGGAGGGTGCTCAAAGGGAAACAAAGGGAAACAAAGGGACAGGCATGCCTGCAGGAGGTGTTACTAATGCGAACTATTAGGGTAGTGGTTATGGGCAGGCATGGGGCGAAGGGTTCATGGGTATGCTAACTGTCCTTATAAAAAGCAGCCCAATTTAAGGTCTTCATTCAGTCCATTGGGTGGAAGTTGTAGAAGTTGTCTGTTTCTGTCCCCTCCTCTTGAATTGGTGTTCGCCTGTAAAAACGACATGCATCTCAGAGTGGCTAGTCCATGCTTTTGCTGTCTAAAATGTCTTGCTGCAGGTAAGTAGTTAAGGTCATCGTCATCAGCGTTACCCTGTAATGCTTTCCTGATCGTGAATCTGTGGATCGCCATACACTCTTTAAACATCCTTGATGTCTTTCCAATGTAGAGCAGACCGCATGGGCACTTTATGATGTATACTACATACCTGGATTCACAGTTCAGGTAGTTATTTATCCAGATTTGTTTGCCGCTTTGTGAATGTGAAAAGCTACCACCCATTTGCATGTAGGTGCATTTGATACATCCATGGCATCGAAATACACCAGGTTTTCTGGCTAGCCAGGAGTTAGGTGGTGTGTACTTAGTCACTTGGTCAGCTTGCTTGAGTATGTCACAGATATTGCGACCTCTGCGGAAACACATTCTAGGCGGCTGCTTACAGGTATCACCCACTCTGGCATCATTTGTAAGAATGTGCCAATTCGTGTGCAGGCTTATCTTGATGAACTATGATGCTGTTGAGTATGTGGTAACCACGTTCAGGCGCTCATCCGGTACCTTAGGCGTGCCCGAGGTTAGGAGGCTGGCCCTGGTCATTTCCCTGGTATGCCTGAGGGCGTCATCAATCTCGTCCTTCCTGTATCCACGGTCAAGCAAGTGTTGGGCCATCTGCTGCAGCGAGCTCTCCACTTCATCAGGGTCACTTGTGATTCATTAAACCCTCAGTATCTGAGAGTAAGGTAATCCTGCTTTGAGGGCTGTGGGATGGTTACTTGAAGCATAAAGGAGCTTGTTTCTGTCTGTAGGCTTTTTGTAAATCCTAGTGGCTAGTGTGCCTGTCATCTTGTAGATAGCCATATCCAAGAAGAGGTCTCACTGTAGTTGGCTCTAAATCGTATGGTTGACGGAATCTGGTTGAGACTATCAATGAACTGTATGAGCTCTCCATCTGATCCACCCCATATGAGGAACCCATCGTCAATATAGCGAGTATAGAGTAGAATGTGTTTGGAATAGGGTGTATCATTGAGGATATGCGTCTGTTCATATACGTTATTGTAGAGGTTCGCATATGAGGGTGCCATATTGGATCCCATGGCCGTCCCCATTAGTTGGAGGTAGAATCCCTTCTCAAACTTAAAGAAGTTTTTGTGGAGAATTAGTTCCATCAACAGTAACAGAAATACTGAGGGGGGCCCAGAATGCTCCTGGTAGGTGGCAAAGTGGTGCCTGGTGGCTTCCATGCCATCCTCATGTGGTAAATTGGTATATACTGCTGCGGCCAAGTTTATTCGAGCATTTGCCCGTTCTTGGCCGCAGCAGTAGCCTGGCGCGCGCCGAAGCAGCGGAAGAGCGCCCTCCGATCGGGGCGCTCTCCCTACCGCTGCAGGGTCCGCCGGGTCCCCCGGAACCCCCTGCCGCTGTCCCGCGATCGAGGGACACCAGGGCTCCCTCGGGGAGCCCCTGGACGCGCGTGCAGGGGGCGCACGCTCCCGAAGACGCGTGACCGCGCGTCTATGACGCGCGGCACGCCGAGGGGCGGCCACTAGCAAGCCGGGAAATCTCCCGGCTTGCGGTACCGGCCACACTTTAATAAAGTGTGTCGGTAGTGTAGGTTGGCAACATCAAGGGTCACCAATATTTTGTCATTCGTGTCAAAGGAGATTCTAAATAGTCTCTGGATGAAGTTGGTCGTGTATTTGATGTAAGACGGCATCCTTACCACCATAGGTTGTAGGTAGAAGTCTACAAACTGTGATAGGGTTGGCAGAGGGAAGTTCTTGCCGAAATAATTGGTCTGCCTGGTGGCGAGGTGACAGACTTGTGTACTTTAGAGAGCGTATAAATGACCGGTATACATGGGAAAGTTTGGGTGAGGAATTCACCCGTGTCGACACTGATCCAGCGGTTGGTTGTCCCCAGTAGTATAATTGTGTCGATTTCTTTTTTGAAGGCGGCGGTGGGATCCATGGTCAGCTTTTTGTAGTGGCACACATTGTCCAGTTGTCCCAGAATTTCCTCCCTGTAGTATGTGTAGGGCATAACCACAATGCCACCCCCTTTGTCAGCAGGTTTGATTATAAGTTCTCTGTTGTACTGTAGAGTTTTCACAGCTTCCTGCTCATCCTTTGACAGATTGTTAAAGCTTTTCTTGTAGTTCCTGATCTTTTGCCTGGTTCCTCTTTCCAGGAGCCCCATAAACATAGCAATGCTGTGGTTGGTGGTGGGGGGTCAAAGGTACTTCTTAATTTGAACCTGGGGGTATATACTAACTTTTGTGCCCGGCTTCACCTAAGGAATGTAATATTGAATACATGTCCCAGCACCCCCCTCTCCTCTCCGCTGCCGGCACATCTCCCCGGACCCCCCTCCCCTACTCCCCATGTAGTGTGGGGTGAGATTTGTCTCTGTCTGTGTCTGTTTGTGTGTCTTTTTGTGTGTGTGTATATGTGTGTATGTCTGTGTGTGTCTCCCCCCACTGCCGGAACATGTCAAAGCTGGCGGTACATCTCCCCGTGCTGCTGTGGCATGTCCCCTCGCTGCCGGCACATCTCCCCGCCCCCCCCCTTTGGTACATCTCCCCTCGCTGGCGGCACATTTTCCCGCCCCCCCCCCCCGTTGTTACATCTCCCCCTACTAGCTGGCACATCTCCCCCCCCTGTTGGTACATCTCCCCTCACTAGCTGGCACATCTCCCCCACTAGATGACACATCTCCCCCTCCCCCCGCCTACTGGCAAATCTCCCCCGCACATCTCACATCACACACACACCAGTGATTCCCAACCATTTTTGTTTTGAGGAACTCTTTAAGTATTTCGTAAACTTTTTTGAAACCCCTATCTGTATGACATATGTTCGACAGGGGTAAATCACAAAATAGACGTGTAAAGCAGTAGGAGTAATAAATAATTACTAACTCATACTTTTGAATAAACAATGTGTATATATTTTGTAATGATTTTGGTTTAAAATCACCCCCCATATCTCACATCACCCACCCCCCCGCATCTCACATCACCCCGCATTGATCGATCTCTCTCCCCTCTCTCCCTCCTCTCTCATCTCCCTTTCTCCCTCCTTCTCTCTCCTCTCCCTTTCTCCCTCCTTCTCTCTCTGCACGACATTAAAGGAGAAGGCATATAAAATCCTAATGAGGTGGTATTTCAAATTATCTAAATTTATCCTGGGTTACTATCCACTGTATCCCAAGCAGTGTGGAGAGCGAGCGGACCTACTACATATGCTGTGGTTCTGACCACTTGTGGCTCCCTTATAGGAACAAATTAAGGATTGACTACAGATGAATTTGGTCTTCCACATCCCCATGGAGCCTTAGCTAGTCTTGTTGAATAGAGCAACACAGGGGCTATCAAAAGCTGAGAACAAATTAGTTGCCCACTTTGCAACTGCAGTGAGGTGTGAGATCACCGAATTATGGAGCAAAACGAGATTCCCCCATTGGCCAAAACTAGAAAAAGAATTTGGTTTGTGTGTCAGATGGAGAAATGAACGAGTCTAGTTAATGACACTCTCAATAAATTCCCAAAAATGTGGAAACCATGGTTAGCTCAGACGGACATTCCAGGAGTGAATAGCAGCTCAGTATTGCTATGATAGCGCTAAATGCGTTCTCCCTTGATAGAGCATAGGATAGTTGAAGTTCTATTGCTAGAGTGGGACCGCACGGGAACTACAGCTGGGATTAATTTGAAGAGCCTTAAATATCTAGTGATCATGACCAAGGAACAATACGAAGACAGTGAGGACCTTCCAACCTCCAATCCTTTCCCCTCCAATCCCTCTTTCCCTTGTGTTTGTCTTTTAAGCGTAATTTTATTTTATGACTGTCATGGACGGCCAGGTTTATCAATATATTTTTATACCGGGATCATTGATTGAGCAAAACAAGGAGGTAAAATAAATGGTAATTTATTTCAGGAAAAGACATACACACAATGTAACACAATTTGCATGGTTAACATACTTACTGGGAATGGGACCAACAAATAAATCTATCCTTTAAACGAAATTCCCAAAAATGATCTCTGTAGGAGCCCTTTCCAATGACCGGTAGGTACTCAAAAAAGTCCTGGAAATTATTTCGGCATGCAATGCCAGCCGCGACCGCTACGTTCTTCAGAAGTAGGACTTAGAAGAATTATTGAGTCAAAATCTTTGAAGCCGACTCGCGTCTATTCAGTACAGAGCATCTTTGAATTTGCCGCTGTTGGTTTCGCGCTTGGAATCTGCACTTCTCATTGGCTGAAAGGTTTCTTATGGGTTTGGAGTCCCATTCCCAAACCTCTACAGCTTATAAGAGTGTGGGAATTCTCCTGACAGCCAATCACAGATTTGCTGGTATTGTAAAGCCGGGTGGGTACCTTTTCTCAGTCTGCCAAGGGACATGCGCCAACCTGCAACTCTGCCTCTTTGCATACTGAGCCCACCCGCTGTCCAGGCTCCACAGAGTCTGGGCACTGGCAAATAGAGGCCGGATAGCCCTGTGTTAGCCCAGTATGTGGGTACTCAAGCAGAACTGCAGTACCCCTCCTGTTCTAACACCTTGGCATCCCTGAGGCTGTCAAGTCAGGACTCCGCATAGACCCATAGGCACAAAGCTTGGTAGCCATCTGGTCTCTTGTATTCAATGACTTGGAAATCCCACAGTTCATTTACAAGTTATCAGTACTGTAACAGGGGACTTATCCCTGTTCAGTAATGTGCCTTTAATCCAGCAGTGTGGTGGTTAACCTCTGGTAGTTAATTACTAAACACCACCTGCCTGATTGAAATTGTTTACAAAAACCTGTCTGTTCAGACAGGAAGTGACTCGCTCTTTAGCTCTGACTAAGAGCTGACCCTTGGAGCTGACCAGTCTTGAGCTCTGCACAGCAGACCTGATTTCAAGACACAGGGAAAACTACTGCACCTGAAGCTGAACCAGGAAGTGAGATTTTCCCTCCAAGAAACAGATAAGACTGTTATTCTTAATAGACTGCTTATATCTGCTTATTTCATGTTATATGTTTTGGAGCTGCGATAACTGCTTGACTAAGGGAGATGTGAATTATTGCATAGTGTTTCACTAGAAATACTCCCAAGTGAATAGAAGCTTTGTTCCCCCCCCCCCTGTGTTTGGATGAATTTCCTGATGAAAAGGAAAAGGCACAATAAAGCCTTATTATAATTTCACATTATAAACGACTCCAAGTGTGTACCTCTGTGAATGTCCGTCTGCAAGTAGATATACCTATTAAATATAACTCTTTAATAAAATATACTGTGTCCTGTCTTCTGTGTGATACAAATATATTTAAGTCCCTATTCTGGTGTCAGGGATGGAATAATATGTGTTGCCTGCACTCACTAGCCTCATTCTTGGCACACTTTCGAAATAACATAAACTTTTACACACAAGAAATCACTCTCAGCTTTATCACTTAGTTGGAGCACCCCCTGATCCCCTATACCAGGTTCAGGGTACCTGGGCATGTATCTGGGCACCTCTCCTTATACTAGTGACTCCTCCTTATAATCGGAACCCCATGTATGATTGCAGGTATACATTACATAGTTACATAGTTACATAGTAGATGAGGTTGAATAAAGACATAGGTCCATCAAGTGCAACCTATGCTAAATTTAGACAACAGATACTTTATCCTATATCTATACTTACTTATTGATCCAGAGGAAGGCAAACAAAAAACCCGATTAAGGGGAAACCCGATTAAGGGGAAAAATTAATTCCTTCCTGACTCCAAGAATTGGCAATCGGATTAATTCCTGGATCAACATCCTTCCCATGTATACTTATTTGGTATATCCCTGTATACCTTTCCCATCTAAAAAGATGTCCAACCTTTTTTTGAACAAATCTATTGTATCTGCCATCACAGTCTCCATGGGTAATGAATTCCACATTTTAACTGCCCTTACTGTAAAGAACCCTTTCCTTTGTTGCTGGTGAAATTTCCATTCCTCCAACCTTAAGGGATGGCCTGAGTCCTTAGTACTGATGTGGGATGAATGATTCTTTTGAAAGCTCCTTGTATTGTCCCCGAATATATTTTTATATACAGTAGCGGCAGCTTTTATTTGAACACTTCCCGCACGGCAGGATGCGTGCGGGAAGCGTGGAGATGCAGCGCGTTGCGGCGCACTGTGACGTCACAGTCACGTGCGTGCCCAGCTTCCCTGGCTTCCCCGGGCTTCCCCGACACCCCTGGAGTTTAAAGTGAGGTAAGCGGGGGTGCGGGAAAGCAGAGGGGCAGAGCAGGAGCCGGGTTCGGGGTCGGGAAGGGGGGGGTAAAATGCGCGCGAAGTGAAGGGGAGGGGGTGCGTGTAGGAAACGCGGTGGCGCGCGTTCTTGACTGGCGGCAGCCGGAGTAGATCCCGGCATGCCGCCGGCATTACTTCAAATAAAAGCTGCCACTACTGTAGTTATCATATCCCCTCTTAGACGCCTCTTTTCTAATGTAAATAAATCTAATTTAGCTAGCCTCTCCTCATAAGTTAGATTGTCCATCCCCTTTATTATTTGGTGGCTCTTCTCTGCACTCTCTCTAGTTCCATAATGTATTTTGTTAGGATTGGTGCCCAAAATTGTACTCCATATTCAAGGTGGGGTCTTACTAGTGCTTTGTAAAGGGGCATAATTATGTTTACTTCCCTTCCATCCATTGCCCGTTTGATGCAAGATAAGATCTTGTTTGCCTTTGCTGCTACTGCATGACATTGGGCACTATTGCTAAGCCTGCAGTCTACAAGCACTCCTAAATCCTTCTCCATCAAGGATTCCCCCAATATATCTCAATTTAATTTGTAAGTCGCCTTTTTATTCTTGCATGCCAAATGCATAACCTTACATATATCTTTATTAAACCTCATTTGCAATTTACCTGCCCACGTTTCCCCTTCATGTTCGTTTACCGTGTCTAGAAGATGCTGCAGCAGAATCCTGGCGATGAGTCGTAATAGTATTTTTAGAGTTAGAGGTTGCCTGGAGCAATGTGCTTGGCTGCATCCAAGAATCTCATTCAATTACCAGATCCAACTCCTTGGGTATCCCATATCTCTGGAACCCCGATACATAGCCATATTCTGTAAAGACTTTCTCCTGCAAACCCACCCTGAAACTTACAGCCTAGAAATCTCCCGGTCCCAGCATCCCAGGAAAGGCAAAACATATATAAATCTTTATTGTCGCATAATTTGCACACAGGCACAGTAATGCATTTAGGACATCTGGGTCAAAGAGCTAACACTCTAGGACCCTGTAACAGGGACTTAACCCTGTTAAGAAATGTGCCTCTAATCCAGCAGTATGCTGGTTAATTGCACACCTGCAATCAACCACCCCACCTGCCTAATCAGAACTCTGTCAGAAAAAGGCTATTATGAGAGACAGGAAGGGAGGATTCCTGAGCTCACAATTGGAGCTGACCCAGGAAAGACAGACAGAGGATTCCTGAGCTCACAATTGGAGCTGACCTATGAAAGACAGACCAGAGGATTTCCTTAGTCTCACAATTGGGACTGACCCAGGAAGGACAGATGTCTTGAGCTGCAAAGAGACTGCAGGCTGACAGCAAGACAAAGAGGAGAAGATTTCTAAACCTGGATCCTGATATTCCTGTAGCACACAAAGGGAGCAGAGATGACTTCCCCTACAGCTACAAGATACCGATAAGACTTTCTTACGGGACTGTTTATATATCTGTATATATGTTTACTGCTGCGGCCGAGTTTATTCGAGCATTTGCCCGTTCTCGGCCGCAGCAGTAACCTGGCGCGCGCCAGAGGGTGCCGGGCGCACGCCGAAGCCTCGGAGGAGAGGCCCGCCGATCGGGGCTTCCCCCTATCCTTACCGGGTCCGCCGGGTCCCCCGGAACGTCCCGCCGCCGTCAGTACATCCACGCGACACCAGGGCTCCCTCGGGGAGCCCTGGGCACGCGTACAGGCGGCACAGGCACCCGATGATGCATGACCGCGCATCGGTGATGCATGACCGCGCATCGGTGATGCATGACCGCGCATCGGTGATGCGCGGCACGCTGAGGGAGTGCGGCTCGCAAGCCGGGACATTTCCCGGCTTGCGGAATAAGCTGCACTCGAATAAAGTGTGCCGCCTGTGTATATATTTGGGGCTGGTAAATATCTTAGCTAACCACCCAGTTAGAGAGGGCTGGACTACATGTGCAGATATTCTCCCAAAACGGAATAGGTTTTTGTTTGGCTTAGTATGTTTTGCTGTGTTAAAGGGACAGGCGCAATAAAGCCTAATTTTAGTTTCACTTTAAACGGTCTCCATTCCGTACCTCTGCACACGTCTCTTACAGACCCCATGGATCAGAGGTAACCAAGTGGGCTGAAACTTTATTAGTGCGTCTGGTTAACCCCTTCATCGTCACAATGACTTGTCGCCAAATGTTGTACCCAGCACATTGCAATGTATTATTTTTTATTTTATTTTCTTGCCCATTCACTGCCAATGTATTTATCTATGCCACTTTAGGGCTATAGATAAATACAGTGACAAGAAATAATTTTTTTGGCAAATGCTTGTTTTTATTTCTTTTATATGTATTTTTTTTATTGATTTGTTAACTCCCGCAACCTTCCCGGTAGATCTAATCACCCACCCTGGGCCATGTACCTTTTTTACTCACCCCCCCTGCCTCCAATACAATAACTTGTGGATGTCAAGTGTCTTAACCCCTTCATTGCTTTAACGGCTAGCTGCTAATGTAATGAAGCTGCTTTAACTTTATTTTGACTAATAATGTACATGAGCAGTGGTTCTCCTGAGCTGAAATGCATTGAGCTTTCAGAGATATAGGCACCGGTATGGGGTGCGCGGTATCACTGCAATGATAAAATTCTCATGATGTGGTTTATTTAAACACATAGGCGATATCGGCACCCCCTATGTGGGCCAATATATTGGGACATATGTGGAAGTGCATGCACACCGCTAAATGGTGCTAGAGGGCGGTAATTATCTGCAGGTACACTGTGTCCAGGGAGGTCCAGACGTCACAAAGGAGATCAGCAAAGAAAATGGAAGCAGGTACACGGTCTTCTGAAGATGCAATTTAATGTGCCACCAAAGGGTCCAACGTTTCAACAAAAATTGCCTTTATCAATGAGAGGGCTACAGGATACACATAAAACACCACTATATATACACTGATAGGTACTCACCCATCCATGATTACTGCTGCCATTCTCCTGGATGTCGACGACCACATAGTGATGTCAGGACGCCAGTGCGACGTGGCGTGATGACATCATGCGCCACCAGGGGGGGAGCACAGGTGCCTGTGAAGAGACAGCCTCCCTGATGCCTGTAACAGGCAAAGATGGTGATCCTGCAACATGTGGGACATACAGAGAGCAGCCCTTCTACTGGCAGCCGAGGCTCCCCTGGTGACGTCAGCGTGCCCTCACAACGTGACACGATGATGTCAGACACGGGCGCGTCACGTAGCAGTGACATCACAGTGAGGCGCGGACATGCCGCGTCACCACGCGGCCCGCACGCATACTGCCGTGCGGGCAATGTTAGAATAATATGTGTCGCCACTGTATAAATACTGTTGAGCGATAAATATAAATATACAAAAAATGTATACTGTTATACTATAAATATAAATATACAAAATATATATACTGTTGTACTATAAATATACAAAATATATATCGTTGTACTATAAATATAAATATACAAAATATATATACCGTTGTAATATAAATATACATCCTATATATACCGTTGTACGATAAATATAAATATACAAAAAATGTATACTGTTGTACTATAAATATAAATATACCAAATATATATACTGTTGTACTATAAATATACAAAATATTTATACTGTTGTAATATAAATATAAATATACATCCTATATATACCGTTGTACGATAAATATAAAAATACAAAAAATGTATACTGTTGTACTATAAATATAAATATACAAAATATATATACTGTTGTAATATAAATATAAATATACATCCTATATACTGTACAGTATATACCGTTGTACTATAAATATACAAAAAATATATACTGTTGTACTATAAATATAAATATACAAACTACAGTATGTTGTAATATAAATCAACAGAAATACCAACAGTATTAGATACAGAACTGTACTGTAGATGTACTGTACTGTATGAACAGTACAGTACGTACAGTTTTCTATATATTTTTTTTTTTTTAAGTTTTATCAATATTCTTACGCGTTAGTTACCCTTGGTGCTCTTTTGCGGTCTCTGTTTCTTCCGTATGCATGATAGCACACAGTGGTTGATGGCACAACGAGGTCAGAAGTAGCTAACTAGCGCTGGATAGCAGCAATTCGGTGTCCGCTCGTGTACATCTCCTTAATTCGCATGCTGAGCTCCTTTGAAATCTTTTTAACAGGCATTGCTGCGAGTAGAAAGAAATACAAACACAAGAATGTGTATTCGATGTTTAGTCTGTGTATTCTATGTGCAGTCAATACACAAAATGGATGGTGTATTTATACGGTAATGACTCACATTAGAGTACGCCCACTTTCAATACCTGTACCTGGTCGCCATGCATAAAAGGTTACACACTTTGCATAGCCCACCACTTGAAGATCTTTATCTGAAATTGCCCTTGTCCAGATACTGCATTGTGCCACCTGCTTCCATGGAGCAACCCCGATTCTATGGACGCAGGAATCCACTCAACTCTGCCGTGCCTGTCAAGCTGAAAAAGCGAAAGGCGGCAGCCGTTTCCACGCCAAGGCCAAAGCGACAGGCTAAGGCCAATAAAGAAAACCTTCTGCTGACCCCAAAGGCTAAGGGTTTTCTTAGACGTAAGCCTCATTATGTCAAGAAGATATACGGTGATGTACTCTCGACGCAAAACGATTGGCAGCCAACCCATCGAAACCGCAGACCACTTCCTCACATACGCTTCGACGACTCTGCTGTAGCTGTCCCGGAAATCTTCAGCCCGTCTTCTCCACCCCCATCTTCTCCGGTTCCATCCGACGATGCCGCCACCTCTGAAATCCACGGGTCACTTTCTCCTTTGCTCTTAGACGACTCTGCTTCTCGCCCAGAAATCCAAAGGGCACTTTCTCCATCCCTCTTCGACGACGCTGCCGCTTCTCCTCTACCGGGTATCCACAGGTCACCTCCTCCACTCTTCCTCAATGCCGCTTCTGTCCACGGGACTCCCATCTCATCCTCCGTTGCACCCATCCCCCCAGATGTCCAGACGCCATGCACAAGAAGCAGCTCGTTAGACCGGATGCTGAATGGGATAAGTGTGGATCTCCCAAGGAATTCTATTGTGCTAGCAAAGATAGATCTGCTTCTGTAGACAATGCTAAATGTGGAGCAACGGATGCTACAAATGGATCAACGGATGGATCGACGGATGGAGAAGATAGAGGCTGACATAGCGGGCATACATTATTTGCTCCGTGCTAATGCCCCTGTTTCCCCGACGCCGGAGCAGGGGGGTGACATGGATGTGATGAATGGGACCTTCGACTCCCTTCTATCACCAAGCGCAGCCCCTCGACCAGAAGATGTAGTGTACATGTATGCCGTTGAGGAGGACATGACAACCCCGTCAAGACCACACTAGGAGACAACACGGCTACCACGACCGGAGGAAAGCTTCCTCCCAGACAACCTACCATCGCCCGTCGCCTCAAGCACACCCGCTCCCAAAAGACCTACACCCGCTCGCATCGATACGGTGCCCGATATTACCCTGTGCGATCTGCAACCAAAGCTCAGGGAGAAGTATAGGGTGAAGAGTGCTGGTGCACGCCACAAGTATGCCTTGTTCATATTTAAGCACCATATTCCCTACTGTTTGTACTGAGACTGGGCCTTCAAAGTGAACTACGATGGGAATCGCGTAAAAAAGGCGCTTCCTGTCAATTTAAGAAAAAACATTCTGGATGAAATGCGGCGCTTTTATCCAATTACAGATCCTGTAATGAAAGGCGTTTGAGACTGCATTAATGGCGTTTTGCGCCATGCAAGGAATCGGCCATGGATGGACAATGTGGAGGACTTTCTGTAAGACCATACTGTTGTGCTGAACTGTATTGTACTGTACATGTTTTGACCTGCTGTACTTAAACAAAGGAGATGTTGTTGTGTGTTTTTTTACACAGGACATGCACAATTCCAGTCCCTGGGGGCCGCAAACAGGCACGGTTTTCAAGGTTGTCCTGAAAACCTGCCCTCTTTGCTGCCCTTGAGGCCTGTACTGGTGCAGGTCTGACTCACAGTGTTGCGCACCATCCCACTGTACTGTACTGTATACTGTGTTTCTTTAATAAAGGAGATGTTACTTAAAATGTTTCAACATTGTACAGTATTTGTAAATAAATGTTTTTGTACTTACTCCACCAATAAAAGAACATGTTTATTTGTCTTACATTGTTTCCATTTGCTCCTTTGATAGTGCAGTAAGCCTCGACATTTGTTACACTGTTTTTTTACTGCCAGACCGCAAAGCCGCAACATTGTCAAAAAAGAGCAATGATCACGTAATTGGCGTGGGAACTAGGGCCTCGGTCAAGTTCATGGCCAATTGGCGTGGGAACTTCTATTCTAGGGCACCTAGAAATAAAATTCATTTTGCCCATAGATGTTAGGAACCCCCTCACTTGACCCCAACAGGGTCCGACCAGTAATGGCGGCGAGAAAGTGTCACGCCGGCGAGGAGGGTCCTACCATTGACCGTAATGGCGGAGAAAGCCGCGCTGCTTTGAAACGGCTATGTCAGAATGAGCAGAAACATGGAACCCATAACTCCGATTCTGTTCAACCTAGAGGGCTCAGATTCGGTCACCATGTAGTCCTATTTCCGGCAGGATTGCATGGCAAATAGCGACCCTCTCGTGGCAACAGAACGGAGTCAGGGTAATGGCAAAGTTTAGGTTACTGCCATTGACTTGCGTGGCAGAAAAAAGCCACTTTTGTAATGTGCTTTTAAACTTTATTTTTGTATCTTCGGTTCTGGGGGACGTGAAAGGCTGATATTTGGCCACTGTGTCAAGGGTCCTTCCGCATGAGGACCAGGCAAATTTCAACCCGCTCCGACCCACAGAACGGATTATTTTAAATTATATTTATATATTTATATTTTAAAGATATTAAAGAATGTATTGTATTTTGGGTCGAGGACTGTAGTGGTGCAGACTGTTTTGCACACCATCCCACTGTACAGTATACAGTATGTATTGACTTGTCGTTCTTTAATAAAGGAGATATTGCGTTTGATAAAGTCAAAAGACGAAACGCGTCAGAGTATTGATCTGCATGTTTTTTTAATTTTGGGCGTTATGCCGCAATAAAGTTTTTTCATATTGCACGGTGCCTCCAGCCTGATATTATCTAGCAGTGCTCAGAGTCCCTTCACTCGTTTTTTTGATCCTACCGCCGGGACGGACGCACGCGACGGAGCAGAAGGTTTCTACCCCCACACAGCACACCGGAATTAAAGCAGTTTTGTGAGTATATGTACTCCCTGCTACGAGGAACCACTGGGATTATGAGGCCCACCCAAAGAGGGACCGCCGGGTGAAGCCAGCTGTGCACCGGTCAGGTTAGAAGGCTTCTCTCCCTATAGTGGCATGTATTCCCCTGTGACTTAATTATATGCTGCAACTTAATGTTTTACATTGATTGTTGATTTGGGGTTGAAATCCTGCTCTTAAAGAATCTATATGGACATTGCACGGCTCTACTAGGTGGATATTAGAGCACCCAATTAGGGAGTCAGTCCCTTGTCTTCACTGTACTGTATACTGTAGACATGCTCAGTATAGTGTAAGAGTACTAAAAAAAAATAGAAGAATAGATATACACAAACTGTACAGTACAGTATGTACTGGCACTGTATACTGTAGAAGACACATAATGTAAGTGATACTGTACATGTAGAATAAATGCATAGTTTTATTTTTTTGTGTTTATTACACAGTATACTGTACGGCCGGAAAACATCAGCATACAGTACTGTTTCAGGTACAATATTCTATCCTAATCAATAACAAGGGCAAAAAAACTGTAGACGTGGGGTTTTAAATCCGATTCAGCAATGTGCAGGCATTGTCACACAACGCGATATTATCCATCGAAATCCCCCCATTAGCAGTTTTCTTTTCTGAGTAAAAACAAAAAGAAAAGTTTTAATGTACAGTAATGGTCAGCCCCCTAAAGAAGTACCCAGCCAGCCCCACCAATAATTTTCTCCTGTTCACATGCGCATGCACCTAGCGTTCCACCAATTGTTCAGTATCTGCAGTACAGTACTGTAGAAGTCGCTCAGCCAATGATATTGCTTACAGGAGAATCGCTTGACTTTGGAATCGCACCGATATTTATACATTATTGTCAAAATAAAAAAAAACACAGAAAATAATACGGCAACAATACTCACCATAGTATTTACCATTCAGCTGGCGCCGGCGCCGGTCCACTGCCGGTCTAGCTTTCTTGATCATCCATGTCAATAGTTTGCAGCGGGACTAGTCCACCTGTAGTCAGCTGGTGAGGCTGGAAATTGCTTAGGTACATGCAAGCTTCATCGAAACTGTACGCGAAATCCGGCTCAGCCTCAGGCTCAAAGTTGTCACTGACGACGGGACCGTCATTGGAAGCCGGTGCTGGTGCATTGCTTGGCAGCGACTGTTGTTTCTTAGTTGTTTTAAGATGACCCTTCGCCTTTTGCCGCCTTCATGATCATAGATACCGGAAAAATCCGGTGATACACACAAATACCCTCCAACAAATTGTGGCTCAATACTGTGAAAACAGGGATCGCTACATAACCTTTTCCTTACTGCACGCATAGTTTTCGATAAAATACTGATAAATTTGAACAACTGTTGCCATCTTATCCTCTGTTGCATTAATCGCAGCACATATCAAATACGCGTAACTTCTGTCGGGTTTTTGGAAAGCGGGCTGCACTTGAACACTCATGGTGGGTGGGTCTCTGGAGAATACTGTAACCAAAACTGGTCTTTGTCTTTCTTTAATATGAGAAGCCTAAATTGATACATTTTTGCAACCTCTTCCTTCAGTCTCAAGGCCAAGTTACAATAGCACACTGTGGTATCTTTTTTAAACGAAACACCTGCAAGTCGACACATTACTGAAGTGTATGCGCATTACAATTCATGAATATCTGCCATCTGGCGGACACGCGAAGCATTTCAGCCTATTAAATCCGAACCATTATCAATAAACGCATCAACCGCGCGTCAGCCGGGCATGACCCATGGCTGGGAATGCAAAATGAACGCGGCATGCGCCAGGTGAAGAGCGTCGCATTCCAGGAACAAGCCAGGGAAAAAACGCTGATTTGTTAGAATAAAAGCTGCCGCAGCAGTATGTGCTAGCTAGAAGCCAGTACACAGTTTCCCCTCTCTATGAAATTTGCCTTGTCGGTCCTGATACTCTGAGAGGTAAAAACCTCCCTTCAGATTCAGAATCTCTTCCTATAGAGAGAGATTTCTCTGCCCATGCAAACCCTCCAGGGATCAGCATATATGTTGTTACTCCCTTAGTACAGTCTGAGACCACCCTGCCTATATTACTAGTCTTGGTGTTTAAATCTGAGCTATTTAGTTTTCCTGCCCTTGCTAGACCTCAGCCCCTCAGCACTGCATCTAAATATGCCCCAGCAACCGTTGGGTTACTCGGGGTAAAAATTATAACTCCTGTCTTAAAGTGTACTTTCTCACACATGTCCAGCAAACCTTAGAACCTCAGTGATTGATGCTAAGTCACTTATCACTATATCTGATTTTCTCACTATTCAAACCCAGACACCCTCACCACTGGCGAGGAGTCCCGTTATCAGAATTTTTGCACTAGTAAACACATCTATTTCTGTTTTTGTCATGACAAGCACCCCTGTTGTTAGGGCCCTTTCAGTTTTGGATAAGACTCCTTTTGCTTCTAAGGTTTCTGCTATTAAGAGTTTCCATGGTTCCAACTTGTCGCTTGTTGTCTCTAACTCCCATCATTACTCCCCCATTATCCGTCAGTGACGCTCAAGCACCAGCTCCTGACGCTAGTTCTCCTATCGGTACCCCTGCATAGCTAGATGTTTCTGTTATGGATTCCGATCCTCCAGCTCCGGAGTCGATTCCTCTACTCGCTGCTTCTTTTGTAGTCTCTCAGGCCCCTGTCACTGAAGTACAGACTTCAGCTTCTGATGTTAGCTCCCCGCCCTCCGCTACCCTTGCTCTGCCAGATTCTCAAGTTTCTGATATTAAAGCCCCAAAGCCTATTCCTACTCCCCAGACAATACTATCTCCCACTGAGGGTTCTAGAGTAGTTGGGAGCTCCACTGCTGATTGCTTCTCTGCCTCTGTGAAACCATGGTTTCCCCCTCGGAACCTTCTGTTGCCCTGTTATTTCCTCTGTGTTGGAAATACTCTGTACGTATCCCAAGATTTCGGTCTCTATGCCTGGTTTACTGCTTGCCTTTTCACCTTCCATACCAAACCTGGAAATGCTCCCACCCACCCTATACCCTCGCTGACACCTACCTGGGAGACCTCTGAAGGAGATAACCATCTCAAATTTCTACATGCAGAGGTCAGCCAAGACTTTGTCTGTCCCAAAGGTCGCTCTGGTATATTCGATCAACTATCGATGCCGCTTATCCTGAACTCTGGTCCCATTACTAAAGACTGGGTATCAGTGGGGGTTCTTCTGCTGTTTCTGCTCCGGAAACCCCTGGTACTTCACAGCCCTGGATTTCCAAGCCATTTCGCGTGGCGAGCCATGTACCAATGTTGTCTCTACCACCACTCTCATATCCTAGAACAGTACTCACCACAGAACTGCTCGTTTACGGATCTCCTTTCTGCCTAAAAAACTTTTGGAACAACTCAATGTCCCCGAGACCCATGAATGGCCCTGTCTGGCCGCAGTTCTCACTGGGGGGTGGGGGTACGCAAAGGAGTGCCCACGAGTCTCTGGACCACGACTCTACCCCCAATCCTAGACAGTTCAGGAACAATTCCAGGTCCCCCAACTCTATGAGTGGTCTTGTTCGCCCAGAGGTCTCACGTGAAGGGGGGGGGGGGGGTACTGTAAAGAATCCACACCTCAGTTTACTGTTTGCCTTGCCTTACAGACAAGTGCAGCCCGGAGACACTGCTCCTGATATTTACTGCAGCTTCACCCTGGGTTCACTCATTAAAGCAATGCTGTCACACGCCCCTTCTGCTATTGGTTCACTGACCTTTAAAGACAGCCTTCCCACAACGCTCCCTGCCGAGCATAGTCCTTCCTGGATGTCTCAAGTATTCTGCCACAAGCCCTAAGGCTTGGCGGCTCTGTTGTGTGCTAATCTCTCTAGTTCTATTCCCTAGTTAACGCAGAGGTCTGTTCCTGTCTCCTGTGCTGAAGCGGAGTACACTTAATGTTAACTTCATATCCCTGTTTCCTGAGGCTGGCTGCTAGTCTCATGCAGCGGCCTGTTCCTGTCTCCTGTGCTGAAGCGGAGTACTCTTCATGTTAACTTCAGATCCCTGTTGCCTGAGGCCGGCTGCTAGTTGCAAGCAGCGGCCTGTTCCTGTCTCCTGTGCTGAAGCGGATGTCTCTCCAGTGTTGACTTCAGCTCCCTGTTTCTTGAGGTCTGCTATCCTTTTATAGCAGAGTCTATCTACTGGTTCCTGGGGCCTGCCGCTCATTCTCCATTGCAGAGGCCGTGTCCGGGTTCCTGTGCTGAAGTGGAGGATTCTCCAGTGCGTACTTCAGCTTCCAGTTTCCTGAGGCCTGCTGTCCCTCCCTAGAAGAGGCCGTTCTATGAGTCCTGAGGTCTGTAGCTCTCTCTCTCCATGCACAGGCCCGCTCTGGACTCTTGCGCTAAAGCACAGGTTTACCAGTGCTGCCTGGCGGTGTGCCCACTCCGGTCTGCCTATCCTTTCCTGAGACCAGTACCATGGTCCATGGTCACCGCACGCGCAGAACCCACGCCCGTGCTCACGCTCCTAAACTGAAGCGGGGAACTTCTAATTACCTGTTGCCGAACTCCTGCTTGAATAACGTTTATCCTAATCTCTCCAGTCCTGACCATGGCTTGTCCACTGATGATGCTGCCTTCTCCAGCCCCAACCCTGCTACGTACGACTACGAACTGCGCAATCCGGATCAGCCTGCGCGGTCTAAGGTCGGGGCTTTTACAACCCCACCTCAGCCACGTGGTCCGACCCAGGTTTGTGGCGAGCACAACCGTGACAATAATAGATGAGGTTGAAAAAAGACATGCGCCCATCAAGTTCAACCTATACTAAATTTTGATGACAGATACTTTATCCTATATCCACTTACAGTATATTGATCCAGAGGAAGGCAAACAAAAAACTCCAGTGACATATCATCCAATGATATCTCATAAACGGGAAAATAAATTCCTTCCTGACTCCAAGAATTGGCAATCAGATTACTCACCCAGATCAACACCCTTCCCATATTTACTTATATATACCTTTCCTTTTTAAAACGAGGTTGTCACGGGAGACCAATGCTTTTAACACAAAAATTAACCAGATCCTTTGATTGAACAAAATGTGAGATAAAATAAATTGTGATTTATTTACACGAGAAACACACACAGCTTGAAGTACAAAATAATACGAATACAAGCTTACTGGAATGTGGAAAAATTAAATAAAATGTCCACGGAACGAAATTCACAAGAATAAATTCTCTAGGCAGCAGGAGAGAGGAGCGGGGTTGGTGGGCAAATAGAGCCCTGCAACAGTCTTTGGTTAGGGCTCTGCATGTGACCCCTGTTTCTCTGCCGAACGTAAATTTTTCTTTCTGTCCTTGCAGGATTCGTTCACAAATCCTTAGTTCTAACGAACTCTTGAAGTGGGGAATAATCCTTATTTACGATGGAATAGTCCTTGTACCGCACAATGCATCTTAGATGAATCTAACATCCCCACTGACTGAACAGACTTTTAAAACCATTCAATGCCTATCTGTACTACGTCAGCCAATCTCGCGTGAGAACCAAAGCTCAAACCTATGGCAGAGTTGCCCACAGTTCCTGCAGCCGGGCAAGGGGCTTCATGGTATGCCAAGGGTCATGCGCTAACATCACACCTGAGCCACTTAGCATACCTGACCAAGCCCCTTCCATGGTGGCAGAATGTCTACCTCTGTGCCGGACATCTTGACATCTGACAGGCAAACCTATTTGTATTTACTTCCCTACACTTGACACTTTAAATTGTCGGTCCCTTTTAAGTCCGGACTTTCCTAGACATTCGAGAATCATCTCAGCGTGATGTCCTGGAAGTCCTGACTTAAGTTTATGCATGACTCATTAACCAGAATGGCCGGTCTTATAATGTACTTGTGATCCCCCAATGTATCCGCTGCCGTGCCTGTTGGAATGTTAATTTCCTTCGGCTCATAATTTAAATACACCAAAATAGGGGGACTTTTATTCACTACTTTTCATAAAAGTTATTAACACGGAAAACTTTACTGCTTTACTGTTGGGACCCCAGCAGCATTCACACCAAATTTCACAGTGCTGGCATACTCCTAAGTTACTCCCTGCGCCTGTGCTGTGTGGAGAAGCGGCTGACAATTTTAAAGTCTTTTTTTCCCTCTTTGCGTTTTGGCAGAATTTGTGGAACTAATCGAAAACCGCAACCGCACTCATACAATGTAACCTAGTATAACGATGTGGTAAGTGTAGTTGGAACACTTAAAACCAATCCATTAGCGGTGACCACACTCATTCAATGTAGCTTATTTTAATGCGTGTGGTCCTCCTATTCCTAGCAGGACACATACAGACAATTTTAATGCATTTACAGGCTTGCAGCCAGCAGTGGGCTGCAGAGCTCAAAATTCACATTTACAATATGACTCAGGGGCACCCAGCCAGGCATAATACCTTTATTTACTGGCCTGGGTACTGTGACAGGGGGGGTTGCTAGCCCGGTAATAAAGGGGTTACTCCCCAGCTGGCAACCCCTACACCCGTCCGGGGGGTGAGGGGTTAATGTAATTATGTGTAATAATTTGTATGCATTCCCCTGCTTCAGCACAAAATGTATTCCCCTTTGTTTTCTGTGTTCCCGCCCTGTGACGTGATTGCACCAAACACATACACTGGGATCAGGTCGGGAGGGCAAGGGTTAAATGTATTTGGTTTTATGACCTTTTGTTTGATCCTTCCCACCCTTTTGGCCACCATTTGCATTGAGGTACAGAATGCCATGTATTCCTACAGTATGCAAAGTTTAAAGGGCTGGTGCAATTACTGTAAAAGACCACCAGATGGCGCCCGAGAGTATATGCGAAGATCCGTCATTGAAAAGCAATGGGCTATGCTTTAACATAAGCGTTCCCAGAAAGTTACCTTCAAGGTTCAGGGGAAACCCCTGTGATACAATTTAGCTACTTGGGGAGAATGTTAAACCGCAGCATCCGAAAGTAGCTACGGTTCAATCAACAAGAGACAGGGGGTTGCCAATGCTTCTTCCCATTGACAAAACATATATTAATATATTAATTTGGTTATACCTTGGCGTTGGTATGCAGGCTTATGATGCTTTGGCCAAAGGGTTAACTAAATAACCAAGTATTTAATATTATTATTGAAGTATTTTACATTATACTTTTTATCATACTGTATATGTTTTGTCAATGGGATGTAGCATTGGGCACCCCCTGTTTCTTGTTATATGCAATTGCCATGCTCAGTAGCTCTCTTGTTGACATAAATATATATTCATGATGTGGTGGGTGTGGGAGTTTGAGCTAGCTGGGAATGTGTGTTAATCACTGTTCAATCAAACCTCAATTGACGTGGGAAATTAGGTCAGAGTTTTGAACTTGAATATGTAAAAAGTATTCAAATGTATAACTCAAAAAGTATAAAAGCTAGAACAATAATTCTTTCAATTCCTGGATCCTGGGAGGCTGCTCCCTCGACCCCAACCAAGTCCGACGGGCAATGCCCACGGGAAGGGGCCACGCCAACTGCGAGGGTTGCCATCATTAAAGTCAATGGCGAAAGAAAGACTGCTGTTTTAAAATGAGGTTTTGGACCTAAAAACATTATCTCCGGTTCGGTAATACCTGGAGGGCTGAAATTTGGCCATGAGGCAGAGACCCCTGAGACAGGATTGCATGGCAGGTTTCAGCCCTCTCAGATTAACCGAATGGAGTATTTTTGATGTCTATAAATTGTGATATATTTCTGTATAGTCAGGGCTACCCAATTAGCCCGCAAAAGTTCCTGGCCATTTGAACTTGTAATGAGCCATCAGGCGCCGGTGTGTCTGTGTGCCTTGTCCTGATCAAAGCTTCACCCCCGAGATTAAGTATGCAGGGGGGAGAAAGAGTAGGACATGGCTGTTTATGTTTAAGTGCCTCAAATCACACCTCCAGTCAGCGTTTCCCCTGTGAAAAAATACATATGGTAGACTCAGAGGCACCAGGCTTAAGAGTGGGGTTCAGTAAATGGGACTCTGACTGGGAGGATGTGCACATGTGCCCAACCCCTGTGGGCAGGTACTACCCTGCTTCCCACATGAGCTGGCAAGAGGTAATTGGGGCCAGGTAATTGTTATCCAATACCTGAGTCCCAATGTTAAGGGATCGAGCCCAAATCCCATATAAGTGATTACAAGCTCTATGCCCAGTGTCTTCGTTTTGTATCCTGATGCCTGATGAACTGCTAGCCTGTGTCCTGGGCTATTTCATCTGTCCCCTTCCCAAGTAAGTGTTATATTTTGTTTGTTATTTGCTCAATACTGTATGTCCACCTGTCTTCTAAGGAATACAATCTCTTTATTATATCACAGTCTCATTCAATGCAACCCTGATTATTTGGTGTATATTAAAACCCTGAAGCTACCGTGACAGGTACCCCTTCACCGTCACAGAGGTCAAACCTTTTTTTTTAACAAATCTTTGTATCTGCCATCACAGTCTCCATAGGGTAATGAATTCCACATTTTAACTGCCCTTACTGTAATGAACATTTTCCTTTGTTGCTGGTGAAATCTCCTTTCCTCCAAACTTTAGGAATTACCCCAAATCCTTTGTACTGCCCTTGGGATGAAAAGTTATTTTGAAATCTCCTTGAATTGTCCCCAAATATATTTGTAAATAGTTAATATATACCCTTTTTAGACACCTCTTTTCTAATGTAAATACATCTAATTTAGCTAGCTTCTCCTGATAAGTTAGATTGTCCATCCCCTTTATTAATTTGGTGGCTCTTCTCTATACTCTCTCTAGTTCCATAATGTATTTTCTAAGGAGTGATGCCCAAAACTGTACTCAATACTCAAGGTGTTGTCTCACGAATGCTTTATAAAGGGGAATACTTATGTTTACTGCCCTTCCATCCATTGCCAGTTTAATGCAAGATAAGATCCTGTTTGACTTTGGGCACTATTGCTAAGCTTACTGTCTACAAGCACTCCCAAATCCTTCTCAATCAAGGATTTCCCTGATTTATCCCATTTAATTTATAAGTTGTGTTCTTATTCTTGCTTCTCAAATGCATAACCTTACATTTATCTGTATTAAACCTCATCTGCCATTTACCTGCCCAAGTTTCAAGTCTCTCCAAGTCCTTCTGAGAGAAATTGAATCCTGCTCTGATTCTACTACCTTACATAATTTAGTGTCATCAGCAAAGATGGAGACTTTGCTCTCGATGCAACCTCAAGGTCATTAATAAACAAGTTAAAAAGCAGGGGTCTCAGTACCGATCCCTGAGGTACTCTACTCACGACTTTAGCACAACCTGAAAAAGTTCTATTTATGACAACCCTCTGTTGTCTATCCTTCAGTTTTCAATCCAGGTACATATATTTTGACTGGGTCCAATTTGCTTTATTTTGTACACCAACCTCTTGTGCGGAGCTGTATCAAAAGTCTTTGCAAAATCTAAGTAGACCACATCAACTGCATTACCTTGGTCTAAACAAAATGGCTGTAACCTAATGTCCTAGACCAGGGGTGGCCAACTCCAGTCTTCAAGGGCCACCAACAGGCCAGGTGTTCCGGATATTCCTACTTCAGCACAGGTGGCTCAATCAGTGGCTCAGTTGAAGACAGAGCTACTGATTGAGCCACCTGTGCTGAAGAATGGATATCTTGAAAAGGTGACCTGTTGGTAGTCCTTGAGAACTGGAGTTTTCCTAGTTTTCCTGTCCTAGATCATTACTGCTGTGAAGTGCTATGTAGATTACTGCTGTGAAGTGCTATATATATATATATATATATATACACACAAGAGAAAAAGGAGCCCAAGAAAATAGCACTCTGGTATACCGTTGGCAATATCAAAAATACATTTATTTATTAGATTTGTCAAAAAGAAATAAAAGATAGCACAGAAATTTAAAAACACGGCATAGATGCCCTGTGCGTAAACCAGAGCAATATGCTGACTAAAGTGCCCGTCATACCTGATAGAAACACTGAAAGAAGCCAGGCAATGAATGGCAAATATCCCTAGCTTAAGTACAAGTCCCAAAAGAAAAATTAATTGAATAATAATTATACAGCTTCTTAGGGAAAAAACAGCAAACAGTGCTACTCTGTGGCAGGTATAGAGTTAATGAGAGTATGCCACCCATATATACATAAGGTGTGGGGGAGCTGGAACCAAAACCTCACAGAGATATAAAGTCTCTTCAAAAATGTCATGGGACTAATAATGTAATGGATTTGATACCAAAACAAGCCTCAATGACAATACAAAAAGCCAGTCCTGTTGGAGAGACAAGTAACAAGTAGATTGGATCCAGATTCAATTAGAAACAGTCCTGGAGTGTGTATAAACACACAGCACTGTCCTGCATACGTGTGGAGGTATCAAGGCACATATAAGACAGCAGCATAAATAAGTATAATTACGTATCCCAAGAGGGGGAGAAACCAGGGGATCCTGCCCACTTCACCCACTCCTACGCGTTTCGGCTGAATGCCTTCAACTGGGAGTAGTGGGGTAGGCAGGGTAGTATGCACTCTTAAAAGGGATTGAATTAGCGCCAAAAAATGTGATTGCCAGGTGAAAATTAAGACCCCAGACATACCTTAATGATTACCAGGGGTGCGGGAGACAAATAATCCTATTGCGCATGCGCAACATGACATCATCGGCTATGTGCGCTCCAAGTTGAGACGCACAGCCATAGAGCCCTGTGCGTCTGTGCATAGTTCCGACCGGAGGTCCCAAACTACGGGGAGAATACCAATTAATGTCTTCAACTAATATGGAGCATGCGCATGCGCATCATAGCGTAACCGAATACATGTGCGTCTCAAGTTGAAACGCACGGCCATAGTGCCTAATATGCATGCGCATGATACAGCCCTGTTTCTCAAATTCAGAAAGGAAGTACCAGTACCTGCCTCAATACATTTTAAAGCATACAGAGGCTATAATAAATACTGGTAAAGCACCCTGTGTGGCCTAACATAACATTAAATACAAAAAGCAACATGATAATAGGATGTAAAATAAATACATGACAACACATGTTAATCTATTAGGATTCTAGGAATGTTAACAATGCATTAACATATGCAGTTATGTAAGGGCTGAATGCCAGATGTTGACAAAATTAGCTTTAAAAACTGCACTGAACCTTTTAAATACAATCCAAATCAGGTAAAAGCACATAAAGTATCATCATAAACTGTTAACATTATAAATGTGCCTAGATCAAAATAAGGGTTATCCAGTATCCTCCCATTATGATATATGGGTATTCACAACGAATATAATGTAGATGGATTAACATATAAATCCATATTATATCACAGTCACAGTGTCAGAAAATGATGCATAGATGGTTCCAAATGTGGATTCTCGTCGACTCGGAAAGATGTTTCTTTCTCATGATGTTAAGTCCCGGATGAAGTTGGATAAATATAATCCGTGATGACTCCAGAATCCGTCAGAAGATGGCCATACCCAGGATTCTAAAAATAATAAAGAGAAAGAAAAAAAAGGGGGTCTGTTGAATGTTCTTATAATAATTTTTAAAGTTTAAAAGGATATACAACAGTTAAATTTCTAGTAATCAGATGACCAATATTCAAATGACTGCCCAAATTGTAATGTAATAATAGGTCAGGTGATAATACTAACAGCCCAAACAGTTATCGGGTGCTGAGGGTAAAAGTATAGAAAGAAAGAACGAAAGAACCGAAGGGAAAATACAGCAAAAATATATACGTCAATATATAAAAAAAGCCCAAAAACAAAAAGCCATATATAAGAGCTACAAAAACATAGAGAAGCCCAGGTTGTCGTTAAGACCCCGTGGAATCATGGAGTCCATCTGGACTATCCACCTGGACTCCCTACGCAGTAAAGCTTTCTTCAAGTCTCCACCCCGAATTCCCAAAGTGACTTTTTCTATTGCAAAGGCCTTCAGGAGGGTATAATCTGATTTATGCATCAGAAGGAAGTGTCTGGCTATTTAGGTGATCTTTTTGAACCCTTCTAGGTCCCTCGTAGCGTTCTTAATGTTTCTTGTATGCTCGAGGACTCGAAACCTGAATTCACGTGTGGTCATCCCGATATAGGGAAGGCCACATGGACAGGTGATACAATAGATAACTCCCTTGGTTTTGCAACCAAGGAAGTATTTTATTCTAAATGTATGAGCTCCAGAGTTATCAGTAAACACCTCCGTCTGATGCATAAACCTGCACGCAGAGAAATTCATGCATTTGTAAAAGCCCTTTTTCCTGAAAGTGGATAGAAATGTCTTGGTGGTATTGGGAACAAAATGACTATTGACCAGTTTATCCTTTAGGTTAGGAGATTTCCGGCTAGTCATATTGATTCTGCTACCCAAGACTCGTTTAAGGTCAGGGTCAGTCATCAAGACACCCCAGTGAGCCTGTAGTGTATTACGTAACACAGACCACTGTTTATTATGAGTGCCAATAAACCTTATTTATTTTTTAGTAGATGTTTTAATTTTGGGTTGCAGGAGAGAGTCCCTAGATTCTCTAAGACCCCCCTGAAAACATCTCTCAACACACCGACGGCTATAAACCCGTTGATAAAATCTTTTTTTCATCTCCTCTGCTCTCTCAAGAAAAGCTGACTCGGTAGACACATTGCGTTTTAATCGTAGGAATTTGCTGGTGGGGATACCTTTTATCTGATGTCCTGGATGGAAGCTAGTGGTGTGAAGTACAGTATAGAGTTGGTGGCGGTCCCCTTATGAAAAATATTCGTAAGGAAACAGCCACCAGGCCCAACACTAATGTATAAATCCAGGCATTCAACCCTTGTAGAGTACAAGGGGAATGTAATATTGAATACATGTCCCTGCCTGAGATTTGTTTCTGTCTGTGTGTCTGTGTGTGTGTGTCTGTCTGTGGTGTGTATATGTATGTGTGCCTGTCTGTGTGTGTGTGTCACCCCCCACTGCCGGAACATGTCCCCACCTTAAAAACCAACAAAAATACATAATGCAGACAATGTCAAATAGAGAAACTGGTAATAAATTAGAATAAATGCTGTGTCTCACTCTCAGCAAACATTGCCACAGGTGGCTCTTGACTAAAAGGGACCTGAGGTATCTGACACACTGTAATGCACCAAATACGTATGGTTAATGCAACCACATACATAGAAAAGAAACAATGCATCAAAGCATAATAATTTGCACAAACAAAAAAGTCAGTATATAAATGCTGAAAGCACTCAGCCATAGAACGCATAATGCGTAGTGTAAGAAATGATAATGCATGGATGACTATGTATCCTGTCAGAAAGCGACACCTTAAATACCAACATAAACACATAATGCAGACACTGTCACATGGAGAAACTAGTGATAAATTGAAGGCAGAATAAATGCTGTGTGTCTCGCTCTCAGCAAACATTGCCACAGGTGGTTCTTGACTGCAAAGGACCTAAGGTGCCTGAACTGCTGCAATGCACAAAATACATATGGTTAATGGAACAACATCCATAGATAGTGTAACAATGCATCAAAGCATAATAATTTGCACAAACAATGTGGCAACTACGTGAAATATCATCCAATGCAAATGAAGGCCAATATCACCCCTTATCTTTCTGTAGTGAATTATTATTTGTGTTAAACAGTATCTGGCTGGCTGATGTCCATGATCAGCATGTACAGTATATGCTGTAGAAAAGATTCCTAGTATCAGCAAACAACATAGTGGGGCTGTGCTCCTCAATACCCATTAGGGATTAGTTACATGGAGGAAATGCGGCTAACTGGCTGACACCCCAAGGCATATATATAAAACGGTGTTCTGAGTGTCTACATCTTCAATATAACATCTGAAGTTACAGTGGCAGCTGAGCTGAGTCTTCTGCGGCCGCCACCGCAATGTGCGGGCAGACTCCGGGCAGACGCGGCTGGTGACACGCGGCTGGTGACGCGTGCCACGCGTCACTGTGACGCCGGTCACACGTTCCGCCGGCATCCCCGGGTAAGGGGACATGGGACAGGGGAATGGAGGGGAGATGCGGGAAGAGGGGGAGCAGAGGCAGCCAGGGGGTTGCGAGGGGAGGGGAAGACGCGTGAAGCTGCCGAAGCAGAGGTGGAGCAGCCAAGCAGCCAGGGGGTCGCGAGGGGAGGGGAAGATGCGGCTGAGCGCGGCCAAGTTTGGCGCCAGCCAAAAAAAGCCCCGGATAATTACGGGCATTTGTAAGATTGAAGTTGGCCACAGCAGTTGTCAGGGTCGCCTAGACCTCCTGCCTAGCCATAGCTTCTTTGTCCACTGGGTGTGCTGCTGCCTTGTGTTTCCTCTGGGTTCCTCTGTCTGCCTGTCTGTCTTCTTGTTGCTCCTGTCTCTGTCCTTTATAGCTCTGCTTCCTGTCTGTTGCTTTTGCCTTTGCTTGAAGTCAGACTCCTTCAGTATTGCTCATGCCTCTGATCCTGATCTGTTTTCTGTACCTGTACCATAGAAGTTTGTTCACAGTAAAAGCCCTTGCTAGTAATCTGGCTTGTCCCTGTTTGTTCCTTGCTCCCCGTTCTCAGTCCCTGCTCCCCGGTCTCAGTCCCTGCTCCCCGTTCTCAGTCCCTGCTCCCGGAGCTGTCCTGCCCCGCCTGTCCTGTTCCAGTATCCTCGTTGCTGACCTCTGCTTGTTACCTGACTTCGCTACCTGCCGCCTGCCTCGGAACCCTGCTTGTTACTTGACTTCGCTACCTGCCGCCTGCCTCGGACCCCTGCTTGTTACCTGACTTCGCTACCTGCCGCCTGCCTCGGACCCCTGCTTGTGACCCCTACTACGCTCGTGCTGTTCCGGCCACCGAGATCCTACCCACCACAGGAGTCTCCCATGACAGAAAGCAAAGGCCACTCTAGATCTCGCTGGAACAGATTCTTCTTCTGCCTGCACCCTTTCCTGCCTGCTGCAGCAGACCACATCCGCATGGTTGAAGATAAGTACTTTCGTTTCTTTTTTGTAAAATCCCAGTTGGGAAGGTTTTTTTGCTGCTAAGTGTTCTGCAAGAATTATTGCGTTCATAACGAAAAAACATTTTTGCTGAGACTAGAACTGTTGCTGCAGAGACTATTGCAGCTTTCTTTGAGATTTTTCTTTTTGTGCAGTGCCTGGGTTTACCCTTGCAGTACCTGTTGCCACCTTTTTAGACTCTGACTTTTCATTTCCTGGACAAGGCTTGTCTCTGCATCCCTGGTTGGACCATTGCTGTTCACAGGGTTCCCATTTCAAAAGACAAGAGTGCTTCTATTATTTTGTTACTGCATGCAGGAAAAATCACAGCAATCTGTAGTTCTTCCTATGATTGGTTCTAAGGTTTCAGGTTTACCTGCAAGTTCCCTTAAAGTTTGTTTCTCTGTAACCTGTGATATCCCTACACCTGATATCAAGGGTTTCAGATTTAACTGCAAGGTTCTCTGTCTGATATTCCTATGTCTGATGTCTAAAGTTTCAGATTTAAACTGCAGGTTCTCTCTGTCTGTATGATATCCCTACGCCTGATTTCTAAAGTTTCAGATATAACGACAGGTTTCTCTGTCTATGTTTTTTCCTTGCATTTATAAATCTCTGTGACTGATGCTAAATTCTCAAAAGGTCAGCTCTCCTATCTTGTGTCTCTCTGTGTCTAATATGCCTGTTGTTCATTCTAATGCTTCTGCTTTAAAAACACATTTCCTCTTTACTGGTTTCTTGGGAAGTGTGGTTTCCCCATGTCTGAAATTATGGCTCCCACTCAAACAGTCTTGAGCAGTAAATGTGAACACAGTACCACTGATTCTTCAGAGCTTCTCAAAGCAAGGAAGAAGAAGAAAAAGAAGGGAGGCATTACTGTGGAAGTTGCAGAAGGAATTAAGAATGAAAATTTAACCTCAGAGTCTGCATTTGATGAAAGAGATATGCTGCAGCTTAAGGCAACTCACAGACGTATCCCAAGAATAGTGGAAGAAAAGAAAGATGCCCCTACTCAGACGCTTCAAGCTGCACAGAAAGCGATTGATTGTCTTTATGGACGTTTAGATAAGGAGCAAGAAGCCAACGCTGCACTACAGAGCTGTCTTTCCTCAGCAATTGCTAAGTGTGTTCTCAAGGAAAAAGAAAAGCACCAGTTGGAGAGTGACTTGGATGTCATGTCAGGTGAGCTGGAGAAGGCATATGCTGATGCTGCTGAGAATCGGCGCCTCGCTTCTAAAAGTAACGAATTCCTGGAAATCTCTATGAAGGAAATTGACAGGCTTAATACAGAGCTTAAAATCTCCCAGGAGGAGATTTGCTACTTCAAAAAAGAGATGGAAGTCGTTCGGGAGGAGAGATGCTACTTGAAAACAGAGATATGTTCTATGAGAGACGCCTCCGAAGAGTTAAATAGTAGGTTTGAAACTATAAACCAAATGAGTAAGAACTTCTCTGTCCAAGCCATTGAAGGAGATAAAAGACTCCATGAATCAGAAGAGGAGAAGAGACTATTGATAGAAGAAAAGTCAAGGATGCAATTAGCGCTGGAAAAAGCAGAGGGTGACTGGGAAAAAGAAAAATATCAGTTGGAGAATGACAGGGTGATCTTGTCAAGTAAGCTGGAGAAGGCCTACGCTGATTCCTCCCAGTACCAGACTTTCATGGCTCAAGTTGACGCAGCACTGGAAGCATCTCAGAAAGAGGTTCACAGGCTTACTACAGAGCTGGAAGCCACTAAGGAGAAGAGTTGCCACTTCAACACAGAACTATGTTCATTGAGAGAAATCTTCGAGGGTTAAATATCAGTTTTGAAACTGTAACCCAAGAGTGCAAGAATATCTATGTCCAAGTCAGTGAAGGAGATAAGAAACTCCATGAATTAGGAGAGGAGAAGAAACAGTTGGCCCAGGAAAAGTTAGACGTGCAGACAGCACTGCAGAATGCAGAGAGAGTGCTGCAAGAAGAATGTGTCTCCCTGGAGTGGCGCACACAAGCAGAAAATATGCGGCAGAGTCAGCTGCGAGAACTGCGTACACATCTGCAGGACACCAAGGAGAAATGGGTGAATGCTGAAGAAAAGCAGCGAGTTCTGCAGGAAGAAAGTTTCCAGACTGCCTACAAAATAAAGATGCTGCAAGATTATTTGAGTACCCAGTGTGTCCCCAAAGAACAGCATAAGGAGCTGAAGGCCACACTGAGCATAACCAGAGCCTCGCTGGAGGAAGAGCTACAGCTAGCAACTAAACACACATCTCAGCAACTCACAGCGCTGCAGGCGCAGATCGCTGAGCTCAAGACACAGCTTGCCAAAAAGGAGAGAGAGAAGGTGTCCGTCTGTCAAGTGGCTGGTCTGACACAGCGCTATGAGGTCAAAATGGCTGATGCCTGCAAATTATTGGACCACACAGCCCGTGATAAGGTCCGGCTGCAGCTGGAGCTGTACAATGCCCGGGAGGAGTACCGGCAGCTGCAGATCAGAAATGAAGAAGATGCAACATATCTAAGCTTTACTCTGAGTCAGCTGGGAGATATGGAGTCGCGACTCAACTCCAAAAGAGTTGAACTGACAACTGCTTTGAGTGGGAAAAGAAGTGCAGAAGGACAGCTTCAAGAGCTGAAAACTCGAATAGCTGGTTTTTCATTGGGTGCTGCCACGAAACGGCAGTCGCAAGAGGAGACCATGGAGAGCGAACTCTGTGACCCCAATGACTCATGTGGAAAATCTGCAGCCGTCCTTGATGCCCACATTCCTGATGTCTCTGTCCCTGCTTTTGGGTTGAACGCACCCATTCGGAGGTTCCTTGCAGCAACCAATGTACCTGTGGAGTACCCTCTGCCCACTGACAAACCACCAGAGGTGGGTCACCTTGAGTCCACTTTTCATCAAGGCCTCCGGGAAGAGCCTGGAGGATCGTCCGGAGAATGCTCTCGAGAGGGGGGAGTAATGTCAGGGTCGCCTAGACCTCCTGCCTAGCCATAGCTTCTTTGTCCACTGGGTGTGCTGCTGCCTTGTGTTTCCTCTGGGTTCCTCTGTCTGCCTGTCTGTCTTCTTGTTGCTCCTGTCTCTGTCCTTTATAGCTCTGCTTCCTGTCTGTTGCTTTTGCCTTTGCTTGAAGTCAGACTCCTTAAGTATTGCTCATGCCTCTGATCCGGATCTGTTTTTTGTACCTGTACCATAGAAGTCTGTTCACAGTAAAAGCCCTTGCTAGTAATCTGGCTTGTCCCTGTTTGTTCCTTGCTCCCCGTTCTCAGTCCCTGCTCCCCGGTCTCAGTCCCTGCTCCCCGTTCTCAGTCCCTGCTCCCGGACCTGTCCTGCCCCACCTGTCCTGTTCCAGTCTTCTCATTGCCGACCTCTGCTTGTTACCTGACTTCACTACCTGCCGCCTGCCTCGGACCCCTGCTTGTTACCTGACTTCGCTACCTGCCGCCTGCCTCGGACCCTTGCTTGTTACCTGACTTCGCTACCTGCCGCCTGCCTCGGACCCCTGCTTGTGACCCCTACTACGCTCGTGCTGTTCCAGCCACCGAGATCCTACCCGCCACAGGAGTCTCCCGTGACAGCAGTATTCCTTGTGTGCTGTTTCTTCTTGCTGGGCCACCATCTGGTAAATTGTATACACTATTATTTTATGGAACTAGCATCTGGATTTTTTCTGTATATATATACATACATATACCACTACTGTTGTTTGTGCAACTAGTTACAGTAGCTTTGTAGATATGAATGAAACTCTTTTAAAATAACCTATGTTACTGTTTTAGATTAGGTCACATTATTTGCCTCAATTTATCGGAGCTTAGGTCATCTGGACCTGTGTATTCATAACATACAGTGATGCCTGAACACAGAAATGGTCCAAGTTACATTAATATAATGTACAGTATGTCATGCAACAGTATGCATTTTAAAACATAATTTATTCAATCACACTAATTTAATAGTTTTCCTTTACTTTCACCTTTTTACCTGATCCCAAGCCATACTGTAGTACAACCCTTTATGAAGAAGATATTTAATTGTAGACCTCAGATCTACAGTATAGTCAAACCTTCTTTCAGAACTCACATACCGTCCTTTCTTCTATTCAGCAGGAATTGGACATTTTGAACTAGCAATGGTAAGTGTTGTTTCCAATCCATTGAGATATTACCTTTCCAAGTTACTGTAAGTGACTAGCTTATGGCTACTTTCCCAAAATTCAGTAATATTTAATGCACAACTCCATTTGGTTCTACAGGGGGACATTATTTGATAGTGAGACAGCTTCTGCTGAAAATGTATTACAATGGTTAAAAGGACATTGCAATAGTTTATAGTATTTAAAATTTATAGCAGCACAGAAATAGAAGTATATATCATATTCATACAGGTTTTATTGGAGCTTCAGGGTTTAAATAATGATATGACCTCTCTGAAATTTTGGTTTGATTGTACTGCTGCTCTAAACCTAATAATCTTTCCAACTTAACACTCTGCAATTAGTTTGACTGATACGACAACTACAAATTCTCTTCCTAAAACCTCTTGGAAAGACACATTTATTAGCTGCTTCTTTTTTCCCAAAACCTATTATACCAGAAATGTGCTCATATATAGATAAAAACATATAAATGCTCTAGAGTTGCTTACTATATTTGAACATTTGTTTAATTACAGTAACTATATAGAATGTTCGAAACAAGGAATAGGCATTTTATTTTGCTTCTTGAAGAAGTGGCATTTTCATTTTCTTTGTTCTGAAAAACCAGGTGAATTAATTGCTACCTCCATAACATTTTTAATAAATCTCTAAACACAGTAATTAGAAAACATCAGGAAATGTATGCCATTATGGTTATAATTACTTTTAAATAGCGTATAATCAAAACCCCTAATTACAGTTTTAAAAAAAAAAATTTCTTTACAAACCATCTAATTATGAAGCAAATCTCTGTAAATATGTTTTTTTTTCTTTTCATATAACCACATGATTTATAAAAATGAAAGCATAGAGACCTCTGAATTTGGAAACAGGCATTGTTCGATGTAAAGGGGAAATGATTTATAGTGGCATGATACACTGGTAATACATTTTTTTTAAGATAATTTGTTTTTTTGAATATATAGTGTAAGAGTGTAACGTATGTGCTTGCCACAAACTGGTACCGGACCGCGGGGCTAAGGTGGGGATGTATAAACACCGACCTTAGGCCACGGAGTCAGGTCCGGAGTGCGAATTCCATAATCAGACATAGCCAGGTCAGGATTGGAGAAGGTAGGGTTAATGTTATCCAGGCAGGGGTCAAGGCAGGCGGCACAGGAGCGGTGGTCGAGGAAACAAGCCGAGGTCATCAACAGGAAATCTTGGGTGAAGGTACTTCAGCACAGGAGGCTAGAACCTTGAGAGAAGCCACTGCAGCAGAGATGCTTCAGCGAAGGTGCTGCAGTGTGACAGGAAAAGGCCAGGAGTGAACTTCACTTGGAGGAAGCAGGAACCAGAGGTTCAGACACGCCACAGGAAATGCTGGGGAAACCAGCGTAGCCGCTACAGCACGGCGAAGGCGAAGTCTGCCAGGAACAAGGAAAGCAGCACCGGGGCTGCTATGCAAGAAGGCCGTGGGATGCCGGGGACTGGAAGCAGGATACAAGGCACAAGGAGCCCAGCAGGCCAAACACGGAGTCTGTGACATGCACAGTTACTTGCAACTTGGATTGCAAAGTCTATGTCCAGCCACTTTCTGAGGGCGGGGCAGGCACTAAATAGCACAGGAGGGCAATCAGGCCAGAGCTGCACAGGAGGCAGCAGGAGGCAGGTGATTGCAGAAGCAGGGAATAGATTGTCTGGAACCTGCAAAGCTCCGGATGGAAGGGCTCCAGCCAAAGCCAGGAGTGGATTCCTGACAAAGAGACGTGTTCAGAGGTACGCAATGGAGACCGTTTAAAGTGAAATAAAAATTAGGCTTAATTGCTCCTTCCCCTTTAACACAGCAAAACATATGAAAATAAGCCAAACAAAAACCTGCTCCACTTTGGAGACTATCTACACATGTAGTCCAGCCCTCTCTAACTGGGTGGTTAGTAAGCTACTTACCAACCCCAAATATATAAACATATATACAGATATACAACAGTCCATTAAAAAAGTCTTATCTGTTTCTTGTAGCTGTAGGGGAAGTCTCTTTGCTCTCCTGGGTCAGCACCTTTGTGTGCTAAGGCAATGTCTGTCCAGGTATAGAGTTCTGGTCCCCTTGTCTTGCTATCAGCATGCAGTCTCTTTGCAGCTCAAGATATCTGTTGATCCCCATGTCAGCCCAGTTGTAAACTAGGGAACTCTCAGTTTGTCCTACTGGGTCAGCTTCAATTGTGAGCTCAGGAATCCTTTCTTCCTGTCTTTCAGAATAGGCTTTTTCTGACAGAGATCTGATTAGGCAGGTGGGGTGGTTGATTGCAGGTGTGCAATTAACCAGCACAATGCTGGATTAGAGGCAAGATTCTAAACAGGGATAAGTCCCTGTTACATACCTCCCCTGTTTGTGGGAAGCTCGGGCTTACCACGGCCGAAGCCCATCCTTCCACTCTCATTCGAGATATCTCTGTGACTTGAATGAGAGTGGATGCAGGAAGAGGACCCTCAGTCCCGTGGGATTGGAGCCATTTCTCCAGTTTTTTCGTGTCTCCTCCCGAAGGTGCTTGAGATCAGTTCTCAGTCGCTCGAGGAGGACTTCTTCCAAGTATAGTCTTTTTACTGAGTGCGTGGTCATGAGATTTCCCTTGCATCGGGTGCTCCTCTTTTTGTAGGCAGACTGTATGGCGACAGTTGCAGAGCGTTTAAATAGCCCTTTGAGTTTTCCGCTCTTGAAGCTGTCTTTTTCCACTTTTTCCACTCAATGGAGTTGCTAGTTCAGTTTCTTTGGGATTGAGTTGCAATTCCACATCCACTTCCAGAGAACGTCCTATCTTTTCAGCTTCATCAGCTAAGGATTCTTCTGGTTTTGATTCTGCACGTATACCTTTTTTTGTTGCCTGTTGGGTGGCTGAAGGTTTAGCTAGTGCTTGTTTTGGTGGTTCAAACTTTGCAACCTTGTTTTTCCGATGAGCGGTGTTCTCAGCTCTCACTGTACCCTTGTCTTCATGGGTTTTAGTTGCTGTGGGATACTGACGCTTGGGCAGGGTCAATACCTTTTCTTGTAGTACAGTAATCTCATCCGCAAGAGATCCCTGTTTCGTGAGTGCATCCTGCAATTCTCCTCTCAGGGTATTCATTTCCTGTGCTTTCTCTGAGCTTGCTTCTACGTCTCCTTCATTATATTGTGAAGCAATGTGAATTTCTTTGCTCGGGCCGCAGCTACAGTACTTGTCTCAGTTTCTGGACCTTCTTGTGCTCCCTATTGTACCAAGTCACCTGGCCTCTAAGCTTGGCCTCTAGCGATGCTTTGGTGATGCTCAGGGAAGCCTTCAGTTTCTCATGCTGCTCTGCGGGAACACACTGGGTAATCAAACGTTCCTACAGCACTAGTATTTCTTTAACAACCTACAGATTTTCTTCCTGCAGAGTTCACTGCTTCTCTTGGGCATTCTGGAGGTGCATACACAGACTTTGCAGTTGGTTCTGCAGTCGGCGCTCTGCTTCAAACTTCTCATCTTCCAAAAGTTTCTTTATTTTTTCAAGCTAGTGCAGCTTTTCATTCTTTTTATTGACGTGGTCTGTCAAATCAGAATTTTCTTCTTTCAGTCTTAAATTTTCTCTTTTTGCAGTCTCTGTAATATTCAGGGCCTCCATGTAGTCCTCCTTCCATTTACGCAATTCTACTTTGAGACTCCTGGTCTTCTGGCGTGAGACTCCCGGTCTCCTAGGTTGAGGGTCTGAAGCTCCTTATGAGAGTCTTTAAGATCCATAGCAAGACTGAGGTTAGCTTTTTGAGAGATGTCCAGCTCCTCAGCGAGAATGTGAAGTTCCTTTTTAGAGACTTCCAGTTCTGTGCGGCAACATCTGATCTCTTGGTGTGAGGCATCCAGTGCTATGCGGAGAGTATGAACCTCCTTCTGGGAAATGTCCACTTCTGTCTGGACACTGTTGACCTCCTGGTGTGAGGCATTCAGTTCTATGTAGGGAGTGTGGACCTCATTCTGAGAGACTTCCACCTCTCTATGGCACTTGCGAACCTCTTGCTGAAAGACTGTAATCTCCTTAAGAGCCTCCTCATACTTCTGCTTAAGATTATCAATCATTCTATCCAATTGACTCTGCTTATCCACCATGGTGGCATTAGTAGTGTTTGCAGTGGCAAGCTCAGTCTTGAGACAAATTCAGTCTTGGCCGCAGAGTAAATTGCGAGCACAGTCTTCTGTAGCTCAGCATTATTTTATCTCTCCATTTCCAATTCTTCATGTAGCAGATCACAGTTATGTCTGGCAGCTTGCAGTGCATCTTCAGGGCTGGTCAAGGGATCATCATTCACTGGTTCTGGCTCTGCTTCCCTGGTATGGTTGGTTGAGGGTTCTCACTATTAGCACCGGACACTTCTTTGGGTTACACGACTTCTGCCTTGGGCCCTCTGGATATTCTGTCATCTGCGTGACAAATCCTCTATTTTCTCTAGGCTGCAGAACATATCGGTCCCCCTTTTTCTCAGCGGGATCTGTGGACGTGTCTGTTCCTTCCATGGTAAGTGAAGACCCGCTTTTCTTTTTCCGCCTTTTTATTTTGGATGACTCCGTCCCATCAGGAATACTGTGGTCTCCATCTTTATTTGATACTTCAGCAGCTTCACTGTACCCGCCATGTTTTCCTTGCAGCTGCGTTAGCTGGTGTAGATATTCAGTGCTCTGCTGCTCCTGCTCTTGCTCCTGCCGATCACATTTGTCATCATAGAGAGCGGTCTTTTTTGTTCGTACCGAGTTCTGGCACCCCCCCCATTTTTGGGGTGTTTTGTGGGTGTGACTCAGTTCGGGTTCCCCATAAGAGATGTCTTCCTCCTTATCAGACCGGAAGGGCCACTCTTCTCTGGGGTAGGGTTCATTACAGGAACGCCACATCTTGTCCTCCTTTTTGGGGCTATCAGGTGAATTTTTCTTCCTGACCTCAGGAGGCGCTATTGTAGCTGTTGTTACTGTATTCGCTAGAACCCCACATTGTGGTAGTCCTACAGGTGGGCAGACTGTGCTTGTAGAGTTCGTAGCTCTCACAGGCGTCTCTGTAGATTTTTTCTTCTTCTTTACTTTGGTATGTTTTACAACATCAGCAGTGCTGTGCATGCATTCTTTCTCATCAGTGATCCTGGATGTGCACTTGCTATGTAAAACTTCTGTACATTTCTTTGGTCCACAGCGCACTGCTTGCTGCTGCAGTTCCTTGGCTCATTGAAAAAAAATAGTCCTCTGGCTGCGGTCCTTTTTCTAGGGCCACTTAGGGGCCATCCTCACAGTCTGAATAAGGCCTGATGGGACACTGCTCCGTGTGGCTGGGCTCTTTACACCAGGAACACATTTTCTTCCCCCTTCTTGCCGAGTCTGTATTTGACTTCAGCTGGGCGGCCATTTTAAATTCCCAGGGTTTTTTTTTCCTTACTTTTTTTATAGTGGTGGGGTAGACTCTGGTAACAGCATCAGTCCCTTGTGTGGGTCACCATCTGTTGCAGTCCTCCCAGTCCAACTGTGGCATTGTGGCCTTCTTCAGTGCAGTGTCGTTTTCATACTTGGATATGTAGCCCTTTAAATCTGGTCACTGCTTTATGTGATTCTTTGCTTTGTTGCTCAGGCTGTTTGCAGGAACTGTATACAGGAAAATAAGCACAACATTTTTCACAGGCAGTGCAGTTTTCCTGCCTGGATATGTAGCCCTTTAATTCTGGTCACTGCTGCCTGTGATTCTTTGGTTTTGTTGCTCAGACTGTTTGCAGGAACTATGTAGGCAAAAGAATCAAAAATTTCACAGGCAGTCTCCGGGGCCCCTTTTAACTTCAAGGGCCACCTCTCATCCCAATTTCTGACACCATATGTAAGAGATTTGTTCAGAGGTACGCAATGGAGACCATTTAAAGTTAAACTAAAATTAGGCTTTATTGCGCCTGTCCCTTTAACACAGCAAAACATATGAAAATAAGCCAAACAAAAACCTGCTCCAATATGGAGAATATCTACACATGTAAGGCAGCCCTCTCTAACTGGGTGGTTAGCTAAGCTATTTACCAGCCCCAAATATATAAACATATATACAGATATATAACAGTCTCATTAAGAAAGTCTTATCTGTTTCTTGTAGCTGTAGGGGAAGCCTCTCTGCTCTGCTGAGTCAGCACCTTTGTGTGCTAAGGCAATGTCTGTCCAGGTATCGAGTTCTGGTCCCCTTGTATTTCTATCAGCATGCAGTCTCTTTGCAGCCCAAGATATATGTTGTTCCCCATGTCAGCCCAGTTGTGGACTAGGGAACTCTCAGTTTGTCCTTCCTAGGTCAGCTCCAATTGTGAGCTCAGGAATAATTTTCTTCCTGTCTCTCAGAACAGGCTTTTTCTGACAGAGCTGATTAGACAGGTGGGGTGGTTGATTGCAGGGGTGCAATTAACCAGCACAATGCTGGATTAGAGGCATGATTCTTAACAGGGATAAATCCCTGTTACATATAGATAAATGATTTTGAGTCCAATTATTCTGCATTTTTCTAGTTGACTTGGATGGTGTGTTGCCAGGCCAACGTGATTTTACTTGACCCCATGGTGTCATTTGACACCCATCGCCAATGGCAACATGGCATCAAAAGATGCAGTGGCGTTACGTAACATCATGTCACATGACCCTACAGCATCATTTGACGCCAGCACAAAGTTATGGGGGGTCACGAGCACTGGATAGAGCAGGCAGGAGGGGACAGCACCAAAGGTTTACGCACCCCTGCTATAGGCCATATCTGACATATTACCGTTAATGTGCAATAACTATAAAGTAATGAGATCTATATTTTATCCCTATAGTAATAATAACTATTCCCTAATAGATTACATTAATACACTCTTGTAACTATACTTACAGTATGGTATATACAAAATATATAATTTCTTGAATATGTTTATTAATATGATCTAGAACTGTGGGACCACCAGATTCTTCACTAGCAGCACCCAAAACGTCATCACCTGCTTAGAAAACGAAGCTGATGCGCCACTGCTCAGATCATCTGGATTCCTTCAAAAGTGCTGCAATAGCCCCATGACCGCCACATACAACCTCTTAAAGCACTGTGAGAGACATATAGCAAAGGTCAGCCACAGAACTGAATCCCCGTATAACACCTCCGACGGCCGTTTCACCACTGCGGGCTTCTTCCAGGAGTGACATCTCTAATGCGACTTGAGGATTTTAAAGCTGAGCGCGTAGAATGACATCATGACAACACGATCTGCTTGCATCCGATTGGTTTACCAAATCAGCTGACACATGAAGTCATCCTATTGCAGCACTTTTGAAGGAATCCAGATGATCTGAGCAGAGGCGCAGGAGACCATTTTGTGATATGAACTTTGACTTTCTATCCGGAGCACTTCTCCACCATGATTGCCTTATATTGCCAGCTGCTCTGCATCTAGATATATTAACACACTATTGGGAGTAGGATTCCGTTCCTAAGCTTCACCTTATTTACCTCTTGTCCCACAATACTATCTCCTATGTGTAGTATTTATCATCTTATGTGGGGTCTGTGATAATTTGTGTGAGATGACTATATGTTTTTCTTTAATTCCATGTGGATTGGTTCATTTATAACCTTTAGGCACTAGTATTCTTGCACAATCCATTAGGAAGGTATATGCTTAATATTTGAGTATTGTACTTTATGTGCGGATAGATTGCCTTTTTGGTTGCATTTTACCTTCCATGTTTTGTCCTATGTGTGTTTCATTAGAGGTTAGGCTGCCCTTGTTTTGTGCATGTCCTTGCTCTTGTTGTATTAGTGAGGTATTCTTTTGGGACAGGCCGGTCATGACTCTCTGTGGGATCTTTGGATTCCCGCTGGGAGTGTTAGGATTCCCCCCCCCTTCCTTACAGCAATTCGTTTTAGGGTTTATACACACATTCTCACTGGGATATTAGTTTCAGACTGTGTGATCCCCGTTTGTTTTTAATATGTATGTTATATTTTCTCTTTGCTTTTCTTGTTATTCAGTCCATAATCAATAAACTTTTTGTGTTATTATTTTTCAAGTGATCAGAGTGCTTGTGTTGGGATTTCTCTGTCTTTCTTTTGAGTTTATATATATATATATATATATATATATATATATATATATATATATGTATATATGTGTGTGTATGTGTGTGTGTGTATGTGTGTGTATACTGATGCGGCAGCTTTTATTCTAACAAATGACTGGTTTTTCCCTGGCTTGTTCCTGGAATGCGACGATCTTCACCTGGCGCATGCCGCGTTCATTTTGCCTTCCCAGCCACGGGTCATGCCCGGCTGACGCGCGGTTGATGGGTTTATTGATAATGGTTCGGATTTAATAGGCTGCAATGCTTCGCGTGTCCTCCAGATGGCAGATATTCATGAATTGTAATGCGCATGTGCTTCAGTAATGTGTCGGCTTGCAGGTATTTCGTTTAAAAAAGATACTGTAGCACAGTGTGCCATTGTAAATTGGCCTTGAGACTGAAGGAAGAGGTTGCAAAAATGTATCAATTAAGGCTTTTCATATTAAAGAAATACAAAGACCAGTTTCGGTTACAGTATTCTCCAGAGACCCGCCCGCCATGAGTGTTCAAGTGCAGCCCGCTTTCCAAAAACCCGACAGAAGTTACGCGTATTTGATATGTTCCGCGATTAATGCAACAGAGGATAAGATGGCAACAGTTGTTCAAATTTATCGAAAACTATGACTTTTATAAATTTCGCCAACTCCTCATACGTGGAAGTGTGCAATAAGGAAAAGGTTATGTAGCGATCCCTGTTTTCATTGTATTGAGCCACAATTTGTTGGAGGGTATTGGTGTGTTTCACCGGATTTTTCCGGTATCTATGATCATGAAGGCGGCAAAAGGCGAAGGGTCGTGTTAAAACCAACTAAGAAACGACAGTCGCTGCCAAGCAATGCACCAGCACCGGCTTCCGATGACGGTCCCGCCGTCAGTGACAACCCTGAGCCTGAGCCGGATTTCGCGTGCAGTTTTGATGAAGCTTGCATGTACCTAAGCAATTTCCAGGCTCACCAGCTGACTACAGGTGGACTAGTCCCGCTGCAAACTATCGACGTGGATGATCAAGAAAGCTGGACTGGCAGTGGACATGCGCCGGCGCCGGCTGAATGGGAAATACTATGGTGAGTATTGTTGCCGTATTATTTTCTGTGTTTTTTTTATTTTGACAATACAGTATAAATATCGGTGCGATTCCAAAGTCAAGCGATTCTCCTGTAAGCAATATCATTGGCTGAGCGGCTTCTACAGTACTGTACTGCAGATACTGAACAATTGGTGGAACGCTAGGCGCATGCGCATGTGAACAGGGGAAAAGTATTGGTGGGGCTGGCTGGGTACTTCTTTAGGGGGCTGAGCATTACTGTACATTAAAACTTTTCTTTTTGTTTTTCCTCAGAAAAGAAAACGGCTAATGAGGGGATTTTGATGGATAATATCGCGTTGTGTGACAATGCCTGCACATTGCTGATTCGGATTTAAAACCCCACGTCTACAGTTTTTTTGCCCTTGTTCCGGCCGTATAGTATACTGTGTAATAAACCCGAAAAAATAAAACTATGCATTTATTCTACATGTACAGTATCATTTACATTATGTGTGTTCTACAGTATACCGTGCCATTTTCCTAACATCTATGGGCAAAATGAATTTTATTTCTAGGTGCCCTAGAACAGAAGTTCCCATGCCAATTTGGCCGTGAACTTGACCGAGGCCCTAGTTCCCACGCCAATTGCGCGATTACCCTTACTCCGTTCTGTTGCCACGAGAGGGTCGCTATTTGCCATGCAATCCTGCCTGAACTAGGACTACATGGTGACCGAATCTAAGCCCTCTAGGTTGAACAGAACCGGAGTTATGGGTTCCAGGTTTCTGCTCATTCTGACTTAGCCGTTTCAAAGCAGCGCGGCTTTCTCCGCCATTAAGGTCAATGATAGGACCCTCCTCGCCGGCGTGACCCTTTCTCGCCGCCATTACTGGTCGGACCCTGTTGGGGTCAAGTGAGGGGGTTCCTAACATCTATAGGCAAAATGAATTTTATTTCTAGGTGCCCTAGAACAGAAGTTCCCACGCCAATTGCCCTAGTTCCCACGCCAATTGTGCGATCATTGCTCTTTTTTGACAATGTTGCCAATCTTGCGGCTTTCCGGTCTGGCAGTAAAAAAACAGTCCAGTAAGCCTCGACATTTGTTATACTGTCAAAGGAGCAAATGGAAACAATGTAAGACAAATCAACATGTTCTTTTATTGGTGGAGTCAGTACAAAAACATTTATTTACAAATACTGTAAAATGTTGAAACATTTTAAGTGCACAGCAATTCAAAACATCAACAGGTGTATGGCTTACTGCTACAGTACATGTGTGAAAACATTTGTCAGTCAGTATGGTTTACAGTCACATATTTTAAATACAATACAGTACATTCTTTAATATCTTTAAAATATAAATATATAAATATATAAATATAATTTAAAATAATCCGGGATCTTTCAGCCGGAGGAGGACATCGACGCTGGCTGAGACAAGACTGCTATGGAGAAGATCCGACCTGATGACATCGCTTACCTGTAAGGAATCGGGGAACATGTCCTTTACCACATACCTCCGCTCTGGCATCAGTGCATGCGCACACCCCTGCTCTGATACCAGAGTGCACACGCAAACGCAGCTCTTCTACTGTGCCACGCAGTATAGCTCCGCCCCCTTGGATGTGCCGTGCGTCTCTTGTGTGTGGCGTGCACACGTGATTACTTGCACCGCTCCCCAGCTGCGTGTCAAGTGTTCTATTAGGCCACTTGTCTCCTAGCCTATCCGTGTCTCCGAGGAGGCTGGCCTCCGCTCCGCCTCCTTTCTCATTGAATCTGGTATCCTTTATATACTTGCTCATTCACTCTTTGTAATGCGTAGCTCACCACAAACGAAGCGCGACCACAGTGCTGAGGTACGGAATTGATTAATGCCAACCCACAGCAACGTGGGCGTGCCTAGGATGAAGAGTGGTCGTGCAAGCCAGGTCAGGATTATAGATGGGAGAATAGTTGTACTGCTGCGACACACTTTATTCGAGCAAATACCCAGTTTGTACCTGGCAGATATCCGGAATGCGCCGCTCCTCACCTCTGACAAGCCCCGTTGCGTTTGCCTTCCCAGCCATGGTTCATGCCTGGCTGACGGGCGGCTGATCTGTTAAATGATAATGATTAGGATTTAATAGGCTGCAATGCTTCGCGTGTCTACACTGCCGACACACTTTATTCGAGCTCGGCTAGTCCCACGAATTCGGGTATACCCGGGTGTATTGAGGTTTGTGACTGTTTTCTGCCCGAGTGCATTGAGGTATTTTCCAGGCAGGGATTGAAGCATTTTATTCCCGCTGGCTGCAATACTGCACAGTATATATATATATATATATATATATATATATATATATATATATATATATATATATATATATATATATATATATATATATATATATATATACTGCATTACAATTCATGAATTTATGCCATCTGGTAGACACGCGAAGCATTGCAGCCTATTAAATCCTAATCATTATCATTTAACAGATCAGCCGCCCGTCAGCCAGGCATGAACCCAGGCTGGGAAGGCAAACGCAACGGGGCTTGTCAGAGGTGAGGAGCGGCGCATTCCAGGTATCTGCCAGGTACATACTGGGTATTTGCTCGAATAAAGTGTGTCGGTGCAGTACCAGATGGCATAAATTCATGAATTGTAATGCAGTATATATATATATATACTGTGCAGTATTGCAGCCAGTGGGAATAAAATGCTTCAATCCCTGCCTGGAAAATAACGCAATGCACTCGGGCAGAAAACAGTCACAACCTCAATACACCCGAGTATACCCGAATTCGTGGGACTAGCCGAGCTCGAATAAAGTGTGTCGCCAGTGTAAGTACTTGCCAGGTCAGGAGTGGAGAGTTGTGAATCGTCATGGTGCGTAGCCAAGTTTGGGATTGGAGAGTAGTGGATCGCCAGGGTACGTAGCCAGGTCCAGATAGGAGAGTATCGGATCGTTGGAGTACTTAGCCAAGGTCAGGACTGGAGACAGGAGACTAGTCATTTGTTGCCGGATCAGGAGAGGAGCGGTGCGGAGTCCAAGGAGATAAGCAGGGTCAGGCAACAATAGGTTAACAGGCACAGCAAGGCAAGGTCACGGAGCAGGAATGCAGCAAGGCACGACGTCACACTAGACTATGCTCAGCAATGAGAGTATGCAGCAGGAAGTTATATAAAGGAAGGCCCTCCAATAGCCAGCCAGGATGGAACCATGAAGTAGAATCCAATAAAATGCTGGTGCACACAGGTGTGCCCTATGAAGCAGCCTGATCAGGGATGGGGGCAGAACCAATCGCGCGCCGACCCGTGCGCATCACGGAGGTCAGGGGGTGGAGCCTAGAACGCACACCACTCTCACGCCGGGCCTGTCCATCATCAGAGCGGTGGCGGAGCTTGGAACACGCATTAGCGGGGAGGCTGGACGATCGCACCCGCCGTGCGCAAGAGCGGGGGCGGAGTCTGAACCCACGGGCGGAGGGTCAGGCCACGCAAGATCCACACGTGCGCATAAAAGGGCCATGAGATAGCTCATCCTGGGTGTCCGTCGTGGAAGGGTTATTGAGGTGAGGAGACGGACTGCGACCGCCAGGATGGCGAATCCTCACAGTACCCCCCCCTTTAGGAGCGACCTCCGAGTGACTCCATGATGGCTTATTAGGGAATTTGGAATGAAAAATGCGAACCAATCTGGCTGCGTGGACCCGATGACTCGGAATCCAGGATCTTTCCTCCAGACCGAAACCTCTCCAATGCACCAGATAATGCAGAGATTCTCTGGAGATCTTCGAATCAAGAATAGATTGAATCTCATACTCAGGTTGGCCTTGAACCATATGAGTAGAAGTGGATGGAACCGGAACTGAAAAGACATTCTGGACCACAAGTTTGAGAAGCGAAACACAAAACACGGAAGGGATCCTCATGGAAGACGGGAGAGCGAGACGATACGCAACTGGATTAATCCTCTGTGAAATAGAGAAGGGTCCAAGAAATCTGGGTGCAAATTTAATAGAGGGGACTTTCAGCCTAATATTCCTGCATGACAACCAGACTTGGTTGCCAGGTTTAAGGTCCAGAGCAGGTCTGTGGTGGCGATCTGCCTGATTCTTCTGCTTATTGACTGCTTACCTGATGTTGACCTGAATCCTTTTCCACAAGTCTTCTGTCATCTGCCGCTAAGACCCCTGAGGAAGGTAGAACAAGAGGAAGAGTAGATGGGTTGAATCCGTAATTTACGAAGAAAGGAGACTCTAGGGTTGAACCACTCTGTGCGTTGTTGTGGGCAATTACTGCCCAGGGTAAGAGATCAGCCCAGTCATCTTGGGAGTTCGATATAAAGCAGTGTAGATACTGTTCGAGAGACCGATTGGTCCTCTCCGTTTGGCCATTAATCTGTGGGTGGTATCCCATTGAGAAATGGAGAGCGATACCTAGCTGGAGACCAAATGAGCGCCAGAACCGGGAAATAAATTGCGAGCCTCTATCTGAAACAATTACCAAGGGTACTCAATGTAACCGAAAGATCTCGCTGATGAAGATGTCAGCTAATTTGGGAGAATTGGGGAGACCCTTGAAGTGTATGAAGTGGGCCTGTTTCGAGAATCGGTTCACTACTACAAGAATCGTGTTCATACCCTTGGAACAAGGCAAATCCACAATGAAATCCATGGACAAATGTGTCCATGGCCGGTCAGAAACAGGTAGAGGTTGAAGAAGACCTGAAGGAGGTATTCTGGCAGATTTGATCCTGGCACATGTAGGGCACGCAGCTATGAAATTTTTTATGTCCTTTTGCATTCCCGGCCACCAAAAAGTGCGAGAGATGAGATTAAGAGTCCTCTTGGTGCTGGGGTTTCCTGCCGATTTGGACGAATGACTCTACTCAAGGACCTTCTTATGGTGCAGGGAAGAAGTGAAGAGACGGTCCTGTGGAGGCGAGATGCCAGGGGGAATGTGACTTTGTTGACGGACAATGTCTTTGTGCGCTCCAAATGATGTGGCCGAAAGAATACATTTGGGCGGTAGAATGGTTTTCTGCTGATCCTCAGTCTTGTCATCCAGGGAAAATTGATGAGATAAGGCATCAGCTTTGACATTCTTGGATCCTGGAAGGTAGGAAAGTGCTCTGTGCAAGAAATGCGTAGGTGCGTTTGTGTTGTCCTGTTACTGTTGCTTAGCCTGCAATAAACCAGACCTATTGCTACATTGGAGTGTTAGCTTTTTTTCCTATTTTTCCGGTTCTACTGGGAGTTGGATTTCCTTGGCAGTGCTATCCATCATCCACCTCTACCTTGCTGTACTTACATCTGGATGGACTGCACGCCCCTGATGTCTGGAACGTCCGTGCAAGCATACAGGTAAAGGGCCGCTGTGCCCTGTCATATATATATTTGGACACCTGTGCTTCATTATTTTCGGATTTGCTTATTTGGTTGGGTTTTTATTGTGTTTAAGCTGTGGTGGTCAAGTGGACTCCACTAGACACTTATCCCTTCCTATTGCACATTTATTCAATCCTCCAGGACATTCCATTGTCATCTTGATTATCAATATATGTTATGGATGGAATTCTCTCTGATTACTGATGAATCACATCTCTTCTACTTTGGATCCTGGAAGGTAGGAAATTAAATCTAGAGAAAAATAGCGACCATCTGGCTTGACGGGCTCCCAGGTGACGTGCACCTTCAATTTAAAGCAAGTTCTTATGATCCGTTAGGATAGTTATTGGATCTTCGGTACCCTCCATTCTTCGAGGGCCAATTTCATGGCTAAGAGTTCCCGGTTTCTGACGTCGTAGTTGCATTGGGCCAGAGAATTTTTTCCCCATAAAGAACACACATGGATGCAACCTGGATAGGGAATTCTTCCTTTGAGGCAGAACTGCGCCTACACCCACATCAAAGACATAACCTCAAGAGTAAAAGGAAGTTTGGGATCAGAATGAATAAGAATAGGGGCAGACACAAAGGCCCTCTTGAGACAAGCGAAAGACTGAAGGGCAGCAGCGGGCCAGGAAGCAGGGTCCGCTCCTTTCTTGGTTAATTTCGTAAGTGGAGCCACTAAGGAAGAGACATTTTGGATAAACTTGTGATAATAATTTGAAAATCCAAGAAATCGCTGTACTGCTTTAAGAGTAGCAAAGAATGAGAAATGAATCTCTAATGGTGCTTCCAATATCCAGGTTTAAGTGGTAGCAATATAGCTTAAGAGTCCAGGACACGATATATATGCACTGAAGAGGATGATAGGGTATACAGCTCACAATAAAAGCCTAACAAGGACAAGCATACAGGAGACACCACTCAAAGTGAATGCAGGGAAGAGCCCATAAATAAAAGAACTCCCCCTATAAACACCCTTAAGACTGATCATACCATCGTCATAAAAAATGCCGATAAAGGAGGTGCGGTGGTGGTGCAATCCTCTGCCAGCTATAAACAAGAAGCACTAAGACAATTGAGTGATCCGAACTCATTCAAGAAATTGGGAAGAGATCCCACTGCGACCTTTTCAAAAGAACTGAGAGCACTCTTGGATATGGGTAGAATACTGTGTGTTTTTAACAATAAAGCGTTTGATTTCCTGTTGTGTCCACATCCCATTGTTTCCACTTTTCACCATCTCCCAAAGATCCATAAGTCACTGGCCTGCCCTCCTGGCAGGCCCATAGTGGCCAGTATTGGATCTTTGGGAGATGATGTTTCTCGTTATATAGATAGTTTTCTTCAACCCCTGGTTCAAGCATTGCCATCTTTTCTTAAGGATTCTAACCAACTATTGTTGGATTTACAAAACATTAAATGGGAGACATCATATAGTTGGGTTACATGGACGTTATGTCCCTTTATAGTATTATTCAACACGAACAAGGTATTACTGCGGTACAACATTATCTTCATTTATCTACATTACCTACAACACTGTGTACCTTTTTAGTTGAAGCTATTACTTTTTTATTAACACACAATTATTTTAGTTTTGATTCACAATTTTATTTACAACTTAAGGTAACAGCTATGGCGACTTCTTTTGCACCTTCTTATGCTAATTTGTTTATGGGATTTTGGGAATCTATCTTTATTTACAGCGATCACAATCTTTTTAGGAAACACATTATATTTTACAGGCGTTATATTGACTATCTGCTTTTCATTTGGGATGGTGATTTTCTTTCTTTTGAAACTTTCTTTAACACTTTGAATATTAATAACTATAATCTCACATTCACTTACGATTTTGATATTAAACACATTTGTTATTTGGACATAATGTTGTACATAGATGTTAACAATACAATTCAAACAGACATTTATAGGGAATCCAACTCTCGGAATGCATTTCTAATGGCTAATAGCAATCACTCTAGACCCCTTAAAAGGGGGATCTTGAAGGGACAATTTTTGAGACTCAATAGACTCTGTTCTACTGAGGAGTCTTTTGAGACACATGCTATGGACTTGGTCCACAGATTCTTAATGAGGGGTTATGATCAAGTACACATTATGGAGTCTCTTGATGTGGTAAGATCACTTAATCGGGTGGACCTTCTCCCCAGGAGTGATAAATCTAATCCAAAACATGGGAGGGGTAATATCCCATCAAATAAGAGAATGAACAAAAGAGTACCCTTTTTTATTACACAGCAATGCAAACAAGCAGACTCAATTAGAAATATCATCTATAAGCATTGGGATACTTTAAAGTTAGACATGGATCTACAAAATATTGTCAATGATGGACCGAAATTCCTCTTCAAGAAAGCCAAGTCATTGGTGGGTTTTCTATCACCTAGTTTGTTCAACTCACATCGCCAACAGTGTATCTCCAATATACCCAAGGGTTTCTTCAAGTGCGGCCACTGTGTTATTTGTCAATATGCCATTCCGATTGCTAGCATCCAATCTTTAAAACCTAAAAGAAAAATTAAAATATCCACATTTATTAACTGTAATTCAAGTTATATTGTTTACATACTTAATTGTGGCTGTGGCTGTGGCAGGCACTACATTGGTCGCACTATAAGGCCATTGAAGTTAAGGATAATGGAGCATGTTAGAGCAATTAAAAAAGTATTGCCACACACCCAGTGTCAAGACATTTTGCCCATTGTCCACAAGGTGGTATCCAGAACTTCTCTTTTTCAGCTGTTGAGCATGTTTCCCCACCCATTCGGGGGGGTGATAGACTGAATATGCTCAACAGACGAGAGATGTTCTGGATTTTCAGCATGGATTCTTTACAACCCACTGGGATTAACCAAGATTGGGAATTAATTCATTTTCTATAAACATATATCCCATTTTTTTAGACAGGTTATACATGAGCCTTAGATTATGATTTAGGTCATCATATTATTTATATATTTATATGCTTTATAAAATATTTTTCTAATTTAATAGATGTTAATAATCAAGTTTAGTTTTTATGTATATATATATGTTTGATCTAGTAGCTGATATTTATGATTTCTATGTATGTTTATATATTTTTTCATTTTATGTTTTCTTATTATGATATTATGATTACTATATAATTTTGCAATTCAGAACCATTGAGATATATCATTATGACTATATGATTTTTGTTGTACTAATGTTTTTCATATTTATTCATTGATTATTGGGATTTAAGTAATTATGTATTCACATTTGTGATTAAGGTGGTGATGTTTCATGATTTATGTACACATATATGTATAACCATATTTCTTCTACATAATATTTAATGTTATGGAATATATTTTTTTCTATGGAATATTACAGCTTTAAATATACTACTTATATTTTCTTTTTATTACATGTTGTGAGTCTATGTATATACATATATGAATATATGCTTCTTCATGATAATATATATATATATATATATATATATATATATATATATATATATATATTGATAGTGTGGTTGTTGGGGTTAAGTCATTTTAAGGGGTATTATGTGCTCTGTAATATAGCTTTTAGTATACATTTTTTATATGTAGTACAATAGATTCTATTCTATATTAATTCTTTTTTTATTTTGTTTTTAATTCTAGTTTCTTTATAGGCTTTTTGATTACTAATCATTCAGTGTTTTTTTTGTCATCCATGTTGTTTTACATGGTTGTCATATAGTATGCGTTGTTGTGATATTGTTTATCTTTTCATGTATTTCCGGGTTTGCTAAATCCCATGTAGAGATGTTTTTTCCCTGTGGGGCTTCTGTAGTTACATAAGGGGACTCCACACCAGCTGACATGATTGGTTGGTTTGGCGCAAATTCACCCCTTCATTGGAGCAGCTATTTAAATGGAGTATAACACAAACACAGGTTACTCTTTGATAAAGCGCCATTTAGGCGTGAAAAGCGTCAGAGGACCTCCTTTGTAGCTGTTGCTACTATGCATCTTTAATAAAGCATTTTTTACCTTTGCAATCAGCCTCCAGCCCTATTTGCAGCAGTGCTCTACCATTTTTTTCCTTGTCTTACCTGCTTTAAGAGTAATCGGTTGTGGCCAATCCAGGACTGCTTTGACCTTGGCGGAATTCATAGTGAGGCCGGTATCTGAAATTATGTACCCTTGGAAAATGGTGGATGTTTGATGAAAATGACATTTCTCCAGTTTGGCAAAAAGTTTGTTCTTGCGTAAGCGAAGGAGCACTTGTTTCACGTGAGAGATGTGTTCCTGTCTGGATTTAGAGAAGATTAATATGTCCTCGAGATAGACGATTACAAAGGAGTTGAGAAATTCCCTGAAAACTTCATTTACGAAATCCTGAAACACGGCTGGGGCATTGCACAGACCGAATGGCATGACCAAGTACTCATAATGTCCATGTCAGGAATCCACTCCGGGGGTTTGGCTGGAGCCCATCCATCCGGAGCTTTGCAGGTTCCAGACAAACTATTCCCTGTTGCTGCTATCACCTGCCTCTTGTTGCCGCCTGTGCAGCTCTGGCCTGATTGGCCTCCTGTGCTATTTAGTGACTGCCCCGCCGTCAGGAAGTTGCTGGACATAGACTTTGCAATCCAAGTTGCAAGTAACTGTGCTTGTCACAGACTCTCTGTTTGGCCTGCTAGACCTCCTTGTGCCTTGTATCTTGCGCCTAGTCCCCTGCTGCCTAGGGATTCTTGCATAGTTGCCTTGGCGCTGCTTCCTCGTTCCTGGCAGTCTTCGCCTTCGCCGTGCTGAAGCAGCTACGCTGGTTTCCCCAGCGTTTCCTGTGGCGTGTCTGCACCTCTTGTTCCTGCTTCCTCCAAGTGGAGTTTATTCCTGGCCTTTTCCTGATGCACTGCAGCACCTTCGCTGAAGCATCTCCGCTGCAGTGGCTTTTCTCAAGGTTCTAGCCTCCTGTGCTGAAGTACCTTCACCCAAGATTTCCTGTTGATGACCTCGGCTTGTTTCCTCGACCACCGCACCTGTGCCACCTGCCTTGACCCCTGCCTGGATAACGTTAACCCTACTTTCTCCAATCCTGACCTGGCTATGTCTGACTATGGAATCCGTACTCCGGACCTGACTCCGTGGCCTAAGGTTTGTGCTTATACATCCTTGCCTCAGCCCCGCTGTCCAGTACCAGTTTGTGGCAAGCACGTACATTACAGTATGTCCAGCCCCACAAACTCGGACCCCGCTGAGGTGGGTTTAAGCCAGTCCCGTTCTAAAAACCTGTCCCCGACAGAAATACTAGCCCAGTCTGAAAGAACCTTGGACCGGCTCATGAAAAAGAATGATAAGCCCCTGGACTCCCTCACTGCTATGAGGCAGCCCCTCTGTGCTTCACGTCCTGCTACAAGACCCCTTGGGGTACCCCAATTTTCTTTGGATCCCCAAGCTGATGTTGCATCCCCAGTGTCCCTGTCTGAAATACTAGCCCAGTCTGAAAGAACCTTGGACCGGCTCATGAAAAAGAATGATCAGTCCCTGGACTCCCACACTGCTATGAGGCAGCCCCTCTGTGCTTCACATCCTGCTACAAGACCCCTTGGGGTACCCCGATTTTCTTTGGATCCCCAAGCTGATCTTGCATCCCCAGAGCCAAAATATGAACTTACTATGCCTCCAGTTTCAAAGTCAAACTCTCCTTTTTCTGACTCTCTTGCAGGATCTGCTTTTACCCATGCTATTTCTCAACCTCTGGGTTTAAAGACAGACCTTGCATATTATGCTCCTCCTAAAGCTCAAGCTACCGAGCCTATTGGGATTTACTGCTTTCACCACTCTGCCCCAACTAAAGTTCCCACTCCAGAGACCAAACTCCCTGTCTCTAAAACCTTTGCAGCACCTAATGTTATCCCTCCAGTTTCTCAGAAAGTTGAAATCCCTGTCTGTATCTCTAAATATCTTTCCTTAGAGCCTTCCTTTCCTGCATTGACAGTTCAGGTTCCCAACTCAAAGTTTTCTTTCACTCCTTCCACTGCAAGGTTTCAGCCCCCTGCTACGGTATCTCAGAATCAAGTTTCTAAGTCAAAGTTTCATTTTTCTCCTTTACCTGCAAAGTGCCAAATTCCTGTTATTGCATCTAAGGATTTTCCAGCACTTCCTGTGTTAACCTGTACCACTGTTAAAACCCCTGATGTAATAGCAGCCTTCCCTTTCTCTGATTCCCCTGTAGTATGTGATATGTCAATCACTAATGTTAAAAGTCATGCTTTAAACAGGGCCCTCTCTGACATGTCTGAGTTTTCTGCCATTGCATCTAAAGCTCCAGTTTCTGAGTAAATGTTATCTTTTTCAAAGTTTCGTAATCATGTTGTAGTACCTAGCAGTAACTCTCACATGCCCATTTCAGAGACCAGCGCACTTTTCTCTAAACCCTAAACAGGAGCAAGTGTAATCACTGCTGCCCCTCAGACATTTGAGATTTCTGCCTTTGACTCCAAGCCTGTTCCTTTTATAGCCCCCACAGCATTTGGCTCTCCTTTTGCTGTTTCTCAATCTACCACTTCAGAGATCAGCCTTTCTGTCTCTGATTCCTTTGCAAATTCTCCGTTCCCTGCTACTGCATCCCAGGATTTTCCAGCAGTTCCTGAGTTAATTTGTGAAAGTTCCAAAGCTCCTGATGAAAAAACATGTTTTCCTCCCTCTGCCTCTCCTGTAGTAAGGGATATATCTGTCACTAAAATTCCTGCTGTAAGAGGTGTTTTTCCTGATGTCCTCGCATGGTTAAATGCACCTAGCTCTGTTTCTAAGGTTCCTGCCATGACGATCCCCCCAGGTTCTGTTTAGCCTATTGTTGTTTCCCAATTATTCCCTTCAGAGACAAGCGCAACTTCCTCTGATTCTACTGACGCATCTACTCTGGCCCTTGCTGTTTCACAGATATCCACTTCAGAGGCTAGCGCAATGCCTTTTGACTCAATCAAAATACCTAGTTTGGCTCTTGCTGCTTCTCAAATACTCAGTGACTGTTCTGCACGTCCTGTTATAACCATGGATAAGCCTAAGATCCTCACAGTAAAGCATCACCCTTCCCTCCCTATTCCCCCGACAGTACCTCAGGTTATCTCTGAATCTGTGATTCCCACTCCTCAGACAATACTGTTTCCCAGTGACTCCTCCACAGCATTTGAGGTACCCGCTACAAACTGCATGACTGCTACGGCGAAGTTAGAATTATCCCTGATGGAACTTTCTGTACTACCTCATGTGTTCTCTCTGGATTTCACGTTGTCATCGTCAAAGACTGCAACGCTCCTATTGGACTTCCTTGCCTTGCCTGAGGTGCCCGTCCCTGCTTCTTGTGCTCTCACTCTGGGCACGGGCATGCTTCTCTCTGCTTTTTCCTACTGCATTCTATGTGGATGCCCAGACTCCGGACCTGATGTTCTCTAAACCTCACCTACCTAGGGGTGCTGACCCCCTATTGATTGCAGTGCCACTGCTTTTCCTTTTCAAAAAAGCGCTCATTGACAAACGCCCTTGGCGCAGATCTACAACTATCCCCAGACAATTCAGAAATAATTCAATGTCGCCCTGACCTCTGTGGGATCCTATCTCTGCTCGTCCGGAGGTCTCGCGTGAAGGGGGGGGGGGGTGGGGGTAATGTCAGGAATCCACTCGGGTTTGGCTGGAGCCCATCCATCCGGAGCTTTGCAGGTTCCAGACAAACTATTCCCTGTTTCTGCAATCACCTGCCTCTTGCTGCCTCCTGTGCAGCTCTGGCCTGATTGGCCTCCTGTGCTATTTAGTGACTGCCCCGCCCTCAGGAAGTTGCTGGACATAGACTTTGCAATCCAAGTTGCAAGTAACTGTGCTTGTCACAGACTCTCTGTTTGGCCTGCTAGGCCTCCTTGTGCCTTGTATCCTGCGCCTAGTCCCCTGCTGCCTAGAGCTTCTTGTATAGTAGCCTCGGCGCTGCTTCCTCATTCCTGGCAGTCTTCGCCTTCGCCATGCTGAAGCGGCTACGCTGGTTTCCCCAGCGTTTCCTGTGGCGTTTCTGCACCTCTTGTTCCTGCTTCCTCCAAGTGGAGTTTACTCCTGGCCTTTTCCTTATGCACTGCAGCCCCTTCGCTGAAGCATCTCTTCTGCAGTGGGTTCTCTCAAGGTTATAGCCTGATATGCTGAAGTACCTTCACCCAAGATTTCCTGTTGATGACCTCGGCTTGTTTCCTCGACCGACGCTCCTGTGCCGCCTGCCTTGACCCCTGCCTGGATAACGTTAACCCTACCTTCTCCAATCCTGACCTGGCTATGTCTGACTATGAAATCCGCACTCCAGACCTGACTCCGTGGCCTAAGGTCGGTGCTTATACATCCCCACCTCAGCCCCGCGGTCCGGTACCAGTTTGTGGCAAGCATGTACGTTGCAGTCCATCTCTGGTGTTGAAAACAGTCTTCCATTCATCACCCTGATGGATCCTAACAAGATTATAACACCTCGTATATCCAATTTAGAAAAAATATTAGCTCCTTGTAATCGATCAAACAGTTCAGAAATGAGGGGCAAATGGTAGCGTTTTTTGACGGTGATTTGGTTGAGGGACCGATATTCTATGCAAGGGCGTAAGGTTCCGTCCTTCTTCACAAAGAAAAACCCTGAACCCGCAGGAGATGTGGACTTATATATAAATCCCTTCTGTAAGTTCTCTGCAATATATTCCTTCATTGCCTTGGTTTCTGGCATAGACAATGGGTAAGATGTCCCTCTCGGAGGTGTGGTGCCTGGAAGTAGATCAATGGGATAATCGAACGGGCGGTGAGGGGAAGAACCTCCGATCTGACCTTATTGAAGACGTCCTGGAACTCAGCGTACTCTTCTGGCAATTGTACCCTTTCCTTCTCTTCAGACATGGTGGTACCCCAAATGCTACTTGCTTCAAGGATGCAGTTCTTATGGCAAAAGGCGGTCATTTGAATGGGTTCCTTGTTGAGCCAATCCACCCGAGGGTTGTGTATCTGTAGCCAGGATAGCCTGAGGATCACGCTAATGGATTGAGTATGGATAACATTGAATTGGATCTTTTCCAGGTGTTTATTTTCTACCTTGAGCTGAAGGACCTCTGTCTCCAAGGAGATAAATGCTGGCTGCAGAGGTCTTTTGCCAATGGCTTCAAGAGCAATGGGGCTTCTTTCTGTGCCTGGTTGGAACTAGATGGCGTTCTGCGAAAGCTTGATCTATGAAGTTTCCTCCAGAACCTGAATCGAGGAAAGCAAGCGTAGATACTTGGAAGCCCTCCCCATAGAGAGTAATAGGGATAAGAATGCGAGAAGGGTTGTCAGTAGAAATAGGGGAAAGAAAAAGCGTTCCAAATGAAACTCCTCCGGGTCTCATGGGAACTTTGTGTTTCCCGACTTTTGGAGACAGAAATATGCAAAATGTCCAGAAGCACCGCAGTAAAGGCATAGACCGGCATTTTTGCGTCGTAATTTCTCAGATTTGGAGAGACTAGTACCCCCTAATTGCATAGGCTCAAATGTACCTGGGGGAGAAATCTCAGCTTGGCTCACCTGACCGGGATTGATCCGGATGGAGTGACACGATGATGAGCCTTCTCTGATCTACTCTCCAGGAGGCGATGATCCACCTTAATACAGACGGCGATAACTTCCTCCAAATCGGTGGGACGGTCATAGGCTGACAGCTCATCCTTCAAAGCGTCAGATAATCCTTGCCAAAAGGACGCGGCCAAAGCATCGTCTTTCCAGTCAGTTTCTGCAGCTATAGTCCTAAACTCGAGTGCGTATTTGGTGACTGGACGATTGCGTTGAGAAACATGATAAAGGGCAGAGGAAGCACATACCTTACGACCAGGCACAGCAAGGCAAGGCAAGGTCATGGAGCAGGAATGCAGCAAGGCATGACGTCACACTAGACTATGCTCAGCAATGAGAGCATGCAGCAGGACATTAAATAAAGGAAGGCCCTCCAATAGCCAGCCAGGGTGGAACCATGAAGTAGAATCCAATAGGCTGCTGGTGCACACAGGTGTGCCCTATGATGCAGCCTGATCAGGGATGGGGGTTGAACCGATCACACACTGACCCGCACGCATCAAGGAGGTCAGGGGGCAGAGCCTACAATGCGCGTCACTTCCACGCTGGTCCTGTCCATCATCAGAGTGGGGGCGGAGCTGGGAACGCACGTCAGTGTGGAGGCTGGACGAGTGCACCCGTCATGCACCAGAGTAGAGGGGCGGAGTCAGAACCCGCGGGCAGAGGGTCAGGCCGCGCAAGATCCAGGCGCGTGCGCCTAACAGGGCCACAAGATAGCGCATCCTGGGTGTCCATCGCGGAAGGGTAATTGAGGTGAGGAGACGGTCTGTGACCGCCAGGATGGCGAATCCTCACACTCCTGCTTTGCTGAGCATAACTGGTTGTAGCCTTGAGCTCCTGCGTTTTGTTGTGCCTTGCTCCCTTGTCCTGTGTTTTCCCTGCAGCTTGATTGTTTGTGTACTGACCCGGCTAGAACTTGGAAACTTTCTGAATATTGACCCCGGCTATCTTCTACACTGCGGACCTCTCAAACTCAGACCACGGCTATACGAATCAATACTTCGCTTACCTCTCCAACCCCAGACCACAGCTATACGGATCACTACAATTCCAATCTCTCCAGACCAAGGCTAACGGACTTTACTACTCTAACTTCTCCAACCCAAGACTCTGGCAAGTATCTGATTACAACTCTCTCCAATCAAGATCCGGCTCCACTGACAATCCGCCTGCCAGGCACGCTTCCACTGCTGTGGGTGCGTGGTTTAATACCTTCCCACCTCAGTACCGGGGTCCTGTCTTGCTCGTTGGCAGCTGAAGCGTTACAGTATGCTCAGCCCAATGAACATGGACACCCCTGAGGTGTGCCAAGCCCTGTCTTCAATCTCTGAGCTTTTCCAATACCTGGATGACCAGATTGCTTCTCTCACTCAAACTTTAGCCACAGTTTCCCTTAATCAATCACAGTCCAGAATTATCAGACCTGCTACCTTGCCTGTTGCTTCCCCTGAAGCTTCTCTCTCTCTCTCTCTCGAGCCATGTCTACACACTCCAAATCGTTATGTGGGAGATCCCAAGGGATGTCGAGTTTTTTTCAACCAATGTGACATACAGTTCGAGTTAACCCCTTCTCTCTTTTCTTCCGATGGATCTAAGGTGGCGTATGTTATTGCCTTACTGCTGCGGCAGACTTTATTCTATCAAATCACTGGTTTGTCCCTGGCTTGTTCCTGGAATACGACGCTGTTCACCTGGAGCATGCCGCATTCCTTTTGCGTTCCCAGCCACGGGTCATGCCCGGCTGACGCGCGGTTGATGTTGGTTCAGGATTTAATAGGCTGCAATGCTTCGCGTGTCCGCCAGATGGCATAAATTCATGAATTGAATGCAGTATATATATATATATATATATATATATATATATATATATATATATATATATACTGTATAACAACAACCCCTATAACCACTGTACACATACAGTACTGTATATGCACATCAATGATACTATAGGCCGGCGGGGGCGAGATGTGTTTGCAGCAGAGAGAGATCCGCTGCTCTCTCTGCGCAAACATCGGCACATTAAAAATTATTTAAAATACATTTTTATTCATAGTGTAGATGTGCAGGGGGTCTCCAGGAGCTGAACCGCGTTAGTTTCAGGTCCGGGGACCCCCTGCTTCCCGAGATATAGGCCCCTTTAGGGGGTGCCGGTATCCCTCTGCTTTGTTTACATTCCGCGGTCACGTGATCGGGACCTTTAAATGCAGAGGGATACAGGCACCTCATAAAGGGGCCTGTATCTCGGGAAGCAGGGGGTCCCCTGTATGTGTACAGTACTGTATGTTAGGGGTTATAGGGGATGGCTTCAAAGACAACAGCTCGCAAATGCCCCCATGAGTTTTTACACGGCATTGCAGTATTGCAGACAGCGGGAATAAAATGCTTAAATCACAGCCGCGAAAATAACGCAATACACTCGGCGCGAAAACGACACAAAACCGCACATCACTGGGATATTCTGAAATTCGCGGAGCTAGCCGAGTTAGAATAAAGTTGGTCTCCACTGTACTTACTGGAGATGCATTGGCCTGGGCATCACCTATCTGGGAGCAGAGACCAGAGCTTGTTCAGGACTTTCCACGTTTCAAGAAAGAATTTAAACAAGTCTTTGATACCCCTGGCCGTAAGATTACTGCTGCCTCCTCTTTAATTCACATTTCTCAGGGTCACAGATCCGTTGCAAGATACGCTCTTGAATTTCAGACCATCGCAACGGAGTAGGGTTGGAACGATGATTGTAAAGAATGTATTAGCTGCTCAAGAGAGAACCACTGTACTTGAGGATCTTATTGCCATGTGTATTAGTGTGCATCAATGCCTTCAAGAAAGGAGGCTTGAGCGCCATCACTCTCATTCTCTCACATCTACTGCTCATGTTCCTAGTGTTAACCCGTCTACTTTCCCAGCTCTTGAGGCTCCAGAACCAAACCAGTTAGGAAGTCATCAACTCTCTCCTTCTGAGAAACAACGTCGGAGAATGGGAGGATTGTGCCTTTGTGCGGACTGTCGGGTCATTTGGTGCTTCATTGTCCCACAAAGCCAGGAAACGCCAATACCCAATGAGGTATGAGGGAGTCTCATTGGGTACTATTTCTTCTTCCTCTCCTAGTAGAAGAGGAATACCTACCTGGGTCTTACTGCCTATCTTCCTTGTGAGCCTTGGCTTCCGAGTTCCTGCCTCTGCCTTCATCGATTCCGGGTCTGGGGGAAATTTTGTGGATCAAGATTTCGCTACTAAACACAAGATACCTTTGGTCAAGAAATCGATGCCGGTGGGTATAGAGGCAATCGCTGGACGTCCTCTTCAACCAGCCTTTATTTCGTTGGAGACTTCTATCCTTGCTCTCTTAATCAGTGATGGTCACAAGGAGAAAATATCTTTGGGTGTTATTCATTCGCCATCTCTACAGGTAATTCTGGGTCTTCCTTGGCTTCAACAAAACAACCCCCTTTTAGACTGGTCTGACAAGAAACCTATACAATGGGGAGTTGCCTCTGAGATGGTTCCCGTGTCCTCGGTACAACTCATCGCTGGCGTAGACACCTGTGCTCCTGCTAAGACAATACTGCCTGAAGTATACACAGAATTCTTGGGCGTTTTTGATAAAGTTCGCTCTGAAACTTTACCTCAACACCGACCTTATGATTGTCCCATTGAACTATTACCTGGTGCCATCCTTCCTAAAGGCAGATCTTATCCCTTGTCTCTTCCTGAGACTAAGGCTATGTCTGAATATATTCAGGGGAACTTAAAGAGAGGGTTTATCAGAGCTTCTTCTTCTCCAGCCGGGGCTGGATTCTTTTTCGTTAAGAAAGATGGTTCTCTTCGTCCATGTATAGACTATAGGGGCCTTACAAGATAACACTAAAAAATCGTTATCCCTTGCCTCTTACCTCTGAATTGTTTGATCGGCTACAAGGATCTACCATTTTCTCCAAACTTGATCTCCGTTGGTCCTACAATCTCATATGCATCCGACAAAGGGACGAGTGGAAAACTGCCTTCATTACGAGAAACGGCCATTACGAATATTTGGTCATGCTTTTCGGGCTCTGTAATGCCCCAGCTATTTTTCAAGATTTTGTGAATTATATTTTTCGGGATGTTCTCAATGTTTTTGTAATTGTCTACCTATACGATATTCTTATTTTTTCTAAATTTATACCCGAGCATATTCAGCACACCAAGTTAGTTCTCTCTCATCTAGAGTTTGTGTTTGATAACGCACTAGATACAGATTGTGATGACGCTATTGATTTGAAGCCTCAGTTTAAACAGTTTGAGAAATTGATAACAACTAAGATCCGGCAGAGGAGGGATATAGTGACTATTGAAAATTATATTAAATCTAAGCGGATACCGAGTGGACTTCGCATAAAAAAGTCACCCACATTTGGATTCCAGGAGGAGGGTTTTGAAACCTGCTGGAAACAGGTATTGGATGACTGTTCATTTAAGCTAATGGAACAGATTGCAACATTCAAAACAAAAGAGAAGCAATTGATTGGGAAGGACATTGAAATACTTCAAAAGAAACTTCATGAATATACAGAGATGGAGTGTTGGATTGAATTGGATGTGATGTTGGCAAAAAATATAAACAAATTGGAAAAGGAGATAATGATAAAAAAAAAAAATTTGAAAGGGATAAACAAAACTATATTAAAAATCAAATATATGTCTGGCAGAAGCTGATTATTAACAGAAGGTATACTGGACACCTAACAAGCTCCTATTGAACCCCCAAAATAACCACAACATATATATAAGCATATGAGTGTCACAGAGGAGTGCTACTGAGCATGGCAATATATATTTCCAGTATACTTTACAATTGTGTTTCAGCTAGTCTTGGCTGATTTGAGGGTGGCAGCCTCCTACTTAATTGAAGCTCACCCCCTCCCACATTTAAATGGTTAAGGGCTCACTCCATAGCATCTTTCACACAGGGGAACTTGTTTGCTTGCAGGATGGTTGTGACAACTCTAATACAGAGTGCTTTTCCGGGTAATGTACAGGTTAATAAAGGCTTCAATCAGACTTAGAACTTTGCAACTAATATTGACAGATTTACTATAAATCATTCTTCCTGTTATCACACAGGTTATTAAGAATTTATATTAGCGTTAGGGACCCCTGAATAGTGGTCTGCCGTGCAGTTTGCTCAGGGGCTTACAACAATTTTGGCCAAAAATGTTAAACTAAAAGACCATTTTACTTAATAGATATTTATACATATATATTTAGGCACTGTACCGTGTATGAGTTTCACTGGATGTGCTAAAACTGAGCTCTGTCTGTGTTTTATGTTCTGTCTCTGGTATTAACAGAAGGCCAAGTTATCCCTCTCATGTTAACAGTTCTACTTCTGAAAAGGGAAAAGGGAGACCAAAAAGCGCACCAGCACAAACGGAGCAGGAAGAAACCAGAACAAAAAAAATGATTAAAAGGGCACTTTAATGTGGCAAAAGACCCATCCAATGCATTTCGAACGTCGCAGCGTTCTTTTTCAAGGAAAACGCTGCGACGTTCGAAATGCATTGGATGGGTCTTTTGCCACATTAAAGTGCCCTTTTAATCATTTTTTTTGTTTGTTCTGGTTTCTTCCTGCTCCGTTTGTGCTGGTGCGCTTTTTGGTCTCCCTTTTCCCTGTATTGCATTGAGTAGCTGCACAGCCTGCCTGCCTGCCCTACCAGGATGTGAGTATTTGCATATTTTTCAGGGGAACCTGCCAATGAGACATATGGTGAGTGGGTTGCACCACACACCACCTGTCTTCAGGAGGATAGTACCCATTATATGACACAATAGGTACTATATCAATTGTTAGTACCCTGGTACAGTGGTCTGGCTTATTATCATTTTGAGATATACCTGCATTTGAGCGCTTCAGCTATTTTCCATACTTCTGAAAAGGGAAATAAGAAATCTTTTTCCCATAAATCTATTTTGAAAACTAAACCAAGCCACTTCACAACCAGTGGGGAATCTGACATCTCAGACAATGAGGGGTTTGGACATTCAGTTTCCTTTCAGAACCAAACAGATAAGAGGAGAGATCTTTTAAAAATTCAAAAAAATCTAAAGGGCCCAAACCACGCTCTGATTGGGGGAAAAAACAAGATAAGAGACGGGAACCAACACAAAGTCAGAGAACATCCTTCTTTTCCATGTCAAAAAACAACAAAGGACAAGACGTGGCAGATGGAGGAGACCCATACTCTTGGTATTCGTAATAAAGCTCTATCCTGGATCTCCTCTTACCTCTCCCATCGTACTTTCAGTGTCTCTTCTGCTAACACCTCCTCCTCCTCTATTGATCTCTCTGTATGTGTACCCTAGGGCTCTGTCTTGGGAACTCTTCTCTTTTCTCTATGCAAACTCTCTCTAGGGGACCTAATAACATCTCTTGGGTTTAAAAATCACCTCTATGCTGACGACACACAAATTCACTTTTCAACACCCGACCTTACACCTGCTGTACAAACCAAAGTTTCTGAATGTCTCCCTGCTATATCATCCTGGGTGGCCCTCCGCCGCCTTAAACTCAACATGGCTAAAACAGAGCTCCTCATACTTCCTCCCAAACCTGGCCCTATTCCCTCCTTCCACATTACTGTTGGAAGTATTATCATTCACCCAGTAGCCCAAGCATGCTGCTTAGGGGTCACACTCGACGCATCTCTCACATTCTCCTCTCACATTCAGAACGTTTCTAAAACCTGTCGCTTTTTCCTCCGCAATATCACTAAGATACGCCTGTTTCTCTGTTGCTCGACTGCTAAAACTCTGACTCAGGCCCTCATTCTCTCCCGTCTTGATTACTGTAACCTCCTGCTGTCCGGCCTTCCTGCCTCTCACCTGTCTCCCCTACAATCTATCCTAAACGATGCTGCCAGGATCACTCTACTCTTTCCTAAATCTGTCACCGCGTCTCCCCTCCTGAAATCCCTCTCCTGGCTTCTGATCAAATCCCGCATCTCGCACTTAATTCACCTCCTCACTTTTAAAGCTTTACATTCTTCTGCTCCTCCTTACATCTCAGACCCAATTTCTCGTTATGCACCATCCCGACTTTTGCGCTCCTCTCAAGGTTGTCTTCTTTCAAATACAGGGGTACCCTTTGTATCTAAAGCCCTCTCCCGCCTTAAATCTTTCTCACTTACTGCCCCGCACCTCTGGAATGCCCTTCCCCTCAATACCAGCCTAGCACCCTCTCTATCCACCTTTAAGACCCACCTTAAGACACACTTGCTTATAGAAGCATATGAATAGCACTGTGGATTATACTTGACACATGATACATATAGCTTGGCCCCCTGCAGACGCACTTACCTGAATTCCCTCCTACTGTCTCTGTACGTTGTCCCTACCTACCAATTAGACAGTAAGCTCCTCGGAGCAGGGACTCCTTTTCCTTAATGTTACTTTTATGTCTGATGCACTAATTCCCATTACCTGTTTTTTATATTATCTATTATTTATTTGATTACCACCTGTATTACTACTGTGAAGCGCTATGTACATTAATGGCGCTATATAAATAAAGACATACAATACAAAGGACTAAAATTCGCCCTCGTTTCCAACTTTAATCTTTTTGATACGGTGGTGGACTTGCATAAGTTCGTCCGGAAGTTAACTCTCAATAAATTCTTAAAGAAGGGCAGTTCTAGTGTACCTGAGGTTGATAACAGTGATGATGTGGATGTATCTGATGACCCTAATGATGGTTTATATAACTCTGTTATGAATGCATTGTGACAAACGGCTTACTCCGGGGCTCTGCCGTCTGTCCGGGACTGTTAGAACACGGTCTTTTAGGGTAGGTTAAATGATGAGGCGTAACGTGCTGTTCCTTTAAACAGGCTACTGCGTGGTTTATTCAGTCCCAGGCACTGAGACTGCCACACTGAATACAAAAGAAAACACAAGCAAAATAAAAAAACCCTGCTCACCTGAACAATAACTTAACTTAGGTTCACCATGACTGGGGTTGGGGCGACTTATCCACTTTCAACAAACAAAAATAAGGAACTTTGCAATTTGAGAAAGGGACAGAATGATTTAACCTGTTTGGGGAGAGGCTTTTCCCCTATCTGCTTCCAGCAGCCTTCTTGCCTCCAGTCTCTTGGGGGGAGGGAAGATGAACAAGGAAATCAGCCTTAAATACCTGTTTTCTATCTAGCAGAACAGGTGACAGAAATCAAGCAGCAGACAAACTCTGGTCTGGATCCCTCATCCCTCAATTCCAACACTTGCCAAACTGTGGGATGGAGTGCACGTATTCTGAGGCTGCACTTTCCAGCCTAAACCGGATAGAAGCTGTTCAGTTTCCTGGGAGCCCTATATATGGAATTTATTACCATCCCCTGGTTTCTGTCACAGCATATAATAATGATATTATTAAGAACAACGTCTCATTCAGGGATTACTGTCATTTACAGGACATGAACGAGTTGCTGCAAGAGCAAAATTCACAAATTGACCCCCAAAACTTCCTCGGGAGAAAGGCATCTGGGTTTTAGAGGAAATCTAATTTTTATCCCACTTTTGTCAAGGGAAATGCGATGGCTACCTCTGAAAAAAATGGTAGAAAGAGATATATCAATCCTTGCCGCAGGGTATACATTTAGTGCAAGATCAAATAATCTCCTCAATAAAAATTTGACTGTGGGAGAAACTAAAGCATGGAATATCTTAAAAGCCAAAAAACAATTGGTAATTAAGAATGCAGAGAAGGGTGGGGCGGTGGTGGTACAGCATAGGAGTGACTATCACAAGGATGCCTTGCACCAACTTGGGGATACTCACAATGCTGTAGTTCCCTCTGATCCCACTCTCTCATTCATGTCTGACTTGAGAGCACTCCTTTTGGAAGGAAGCATACTGGGTGTTTTGGAAGCTAATGAAATTGATTTTCTTTTAATCCGTTTCCGTCCACGGCCTTGTTCCACCATCTCCCAAAGATCCATAAGACATTTGTCTCCCCTCCTGGGAGGCCTATTGTCTCTAGTATTGGATCTTTGGGAGATGGTCTGTCAAGGTATGTGGATCGTTACCTGCAGCCCATGGCGAGGTCCCTCCCGTTTAATGTTTTGGACAGTGCAGATTTGATTAATCAAATTAAAGATATTTCATGGAAGTCCAATTACGTCTGGTTGTCTATGGACGTCAAATCCCTTTATACTATAATTGAGCATCATCTGGGGATGGCAGGGTCCCAACACTTTTTGGAATTATCAGATCACCTTCACAAATCACTTTTATTTTAGATTCTATTCACTTTTTATTAATACATAATAATTTTTTGTTTGATGGTGTTCACTATATCCAGACACGTGGGACTGCTATGGGTACCAACTTCGCCCCATCCTATGCTAACTTGTTCATGGGATGTGGGAGTCGTTCCACGTTTTTGGAGATACGAACACCTTTAGGGATCACATTATCTTTTATCAGCGTTTTATTGACGATCTTATTTTCATTTGGGAGGGTGATGTCGCGACACTTTTATTATTTATAGAAAAAAATTAATACTAATGATTATGGTCTTAAATTCACTTTCACTTATGATTATCAACACTTAAAATATCTGGATTTGTTAGTTTACGTGGATCTCTCCTTAAACATACATGCGGATATTTTCCGTAAGGAGAACTCACGTAACACTTATTTAAGAGCGTATAGCTGCCACCCCATTAAGGGAATACTAAAGGGACAATTCATGAGGGTCAAACACAATTGTTCCCAGGATGAGGACGTCCACAGACAATCAGATGATCTGCACAAGAGATTCATTGCAAGGGGCTACAGGTCTTCTGATCTCATACAAGCACGGAGGGAGTTGGAAGAAATGGATAAGAATCAATTGTTGTGTAGAAAATCCAAAAGGGCCTCTAAGTTAGAGAGTTAATTGTTTATTATTACATTTAGTCCACAGGCACAGGACATTATATTGATCCTAGAGAAACATTGGGACATCTTATGCATGGACCCCATTTTGGGACAGGACCTACCACCATCCCCCAAAATTGTATTTAGAAAGGCTAAAACAATCTCAAATTCTTTATCACCCAGTCTGTTTGTATCTGATACGAGTAAAGTTAAGCAAATAACAAAGGGGTCATAAAGATGTGGCTCTTGCAAGATCTGCAATTTGATATTACCATCCAAGACTTTTGAAAGTACAGTTACTAAGGAAGTTTTTCATATACGGAGTTTTATCAACTGTACACTACCGACACACTTAATCCGAGCAGGGCTAGTTGCGCAAGCCGGGGGATGCCCCGGCTTGCTAGCCCCACTCCCTCAGCGTGCCGCGCGTCACCGATGCGCGGTCACGCGTCATCGGGTGCCAGCGCCCCCTGCACGCGCGTCCAGGGCTCCCCGAGGGAGCCCTGGTGTCCCGCAATGTGGGGGACGGCGGCAGGGGGTTCCGGGGGACCCGGCGGACCCGGCAGCGGGAGGGAGAGCGCCCCGATCGGAGGGCGCTCTTCCGCTGCTTCGGCGAGCGCCCGGCACCCTCCGGCGCGCGCCAGGTTACTGCTGCGGCCGAGAACGGGCAAATGCTCGAATAAACTCGGCCGCAGCAGTAAATCCTCATATGTTATCTACCTCCTCACCTGCGGCTGTGGTAAGCAGTACGTAGGAAGGACCACACGAAGTCTCAAGATACGTGTGATGGAACATGTTTGACTTATTAAAAATAAAGATACTATCCATCCGGTCCCTCTACACTGTACCCACTGCCCCAGGGGGTATAGTAGATTTTTGAAGGTTTGTGGAATTTAATTTATCCCTGTCCATGTGAGAGGGGGCAATCGGATTAGGAGGTTGGATCAGAGGGATGCCTCAATACGGATTGGGACCTTAGACATTTTTTGTAGTCCAGTGGTCCTCCCTCTGTTCCTCCCATGCCGATGTGTCCCCCTATGTCAGATATATTCTTACTATTCTGTATGGATTTTTTAATATTGATTAATTATCCTTCATACAGGGCCACATAGTTTTGTTGCTCTAGATGGCGTTCTGCTGAAGTTTTGGATTACCACCAATTAGATGGGATATATCCGAGTAATTGTAAATGGTGGTATATATCCATGAATATTGTGTTCTCTCTTCTAAATGACATATTATCTGTATAGTGCGTTGTGGACTTCAAGCCGTGGCACATATCTTTACAATGCATACCAAATAAGGAATTTGGGAGCTCCTTAGTGTTGATGCAATTCATCATCCCAATATAATAATAGCCATCAGCTAGGTATGTTTTAAGATTGTGGTTTAATCTGAATGTACGGTTATTAGTGTATGTATACACTTTGTAATCAGCCTATTTAATTGTACATGTGCTGATATCATCTTAGTACATATTGGTTTAGAACGTTCTTCTCTTTGTGTATCTTAAGTTGCAAATGTATGCTTATAACTGTTACATGATGGGTTGATAGAGATAAATGTTGTTCATCTTTATACTGTTCTCATAGGATTACATACATAATGATCTTTGCCATATATTATGGCATAGGTTTTGGATAATCTATATATGTTTAGTATTATATGTCTTTTATGTTTTATTCAATTTAGCTTTTTGTCTTTTGTTGTTTCTTGTCCTTGTATGTATTGCCGAGTGTGATGAGATCAGGGGTAGTCAGGCCTAAATAAAGGTGTTATACCCGGCTGATTAACCCCAACTTGCATTGGGAATGATGGGGTTAAAAGTATTAGCAATGCACTGCTGTCTTTGCCCTGTCCCAGCCTTCTTATCCCCCATTTGCAGGCAATTCCCTGCCTGCTGTAATGGAAATGAATGTAATGCCTGCTATATCCTATTGCGACACAAGATGGAGTAGTTAGCACCACAGCCAGCCCTGTACTTGGGAGGTCCGCTATACTAGATGGGTATCCATTTTAAGTGCTTGACTCTGTAACCGAAAAGCAATTGAATAATTGGCTTGTGGTTAGGTTTCAAGTGCTTTTACCGATACAATGTATCCGTTCCTCGTTAGCCTGCAGAAATTGAAAGGCAGTAAGTCAATGGCCGTGAGATGTAGATCAATTGACGTGGGAACCAGGTACTGTACACTTGGGTTTCCACAAGCAAGCTGGTTCAATTAAGCAGGCTAACTTGCGAACGGAGACACCCAGCCAACTGTTTTTTGGTGTGCAAGTATCAGTTAGGAAAACACGAACATACATATATAAATTACAGTCGTGGTACACCGGGAACATGAAGTTTTAATAAAGTGTATAAAACTGTGTTTTTAAAATGTACAGGCAGGAATGTTTTTTTTCCTGTAAAACCGGTAAAAATCCCCTGACATGTAAATGTGCTGGGAGTGAATGAGCTGAGGGTATTTCCTTCCTTGCACATCAAAGGGGTCCCGCTGAGCCGTCGACCCTCAGTCTAAAGAAGTGACAGGGATGAAAAGCTGCAGAGCACCATTATGTCTATATGGCCGGAATCCTGATAAGTGGGAGATCCCAGGCCATTAGCACCTTGGGGCCTAACCCCAGACTAAGGGGTGCCAACAGAGGGCTGTACCCCCAGTATGCTTTGTTGCATGGGTGTCAAGCTGACCCATGCGCTTTGCAAACCGGAAAGCATTTTTGCCCTGTTTTGCAAGTTGCGGGCAACGTGGCCATTTGTGGGTGAAATATTCCCATGGTGGGGATTGGGTGCACATGTTATAGGCCTTGAAGAGCCTATAACTGTGCCCACCGGACTATCCCCAGTTGTTCTTTTTCTTCAAGAGAAATCAAGAAACCGTATATGATGTAACTACGCTTAACACAGGACTTCGTTCAAAGCACAGCAGTAACGGTTCCAGTACGCAAGCGCTTAATACCAATAGGCTCCACCCTACGCGTTTCGTAACTGTCGCGTTACTTCGTCAGGGGTGTGATCCAAGGCTGTGGAAGGAAGCGAGCATCACAGCAGTAACATCAGGGGGAGGTCTCAAGATGAGTTGCGGCCGCGAGTAGGAGGGAGGAGGTGACCGAACCCCAGCTGCTGGTGCGTACAGCTTCCGTTACATAGTCAGCGGACGGCACGTTGTAAGCCATATGGTCATCACTACACAAATGTGAGTGTAATACCGTGTGGTGTTTCATTGTGTTCTTGTTTTATTAAATTGTTCAACTGGTATTTGGCACTATGTATATTCTCCTTATCCTTTGGGTGAATTGACACTAAGTATTGAAGGAGAAATCTGGGAACAACAGTGAGTGAGGAAAGACTCTGCGTCAGCTGTAGCAATCCTAGTAGAAGACCAAAGATACCAATCAACACCCATTTTTGTCTAATTGCTAAACTTGCCAGCATGATGTAATAAGAAAAAACCACACAGGAAAGAAGTGTCAATGAAACTAGTACTGAATTCGACTCTCTTTCTCCTATTCTCCAATGGTCCAAGGAGGATTGGTATTATTTCTATCATTGGACTCATTTTTATGTACAATTCTGTATATTTGCATTGTGTGATTGTTGCGCCAGGTCATCATTCTCTTGTTCTATATCACTTAGCAAGTCACAGGGTAGACTTGATGTTCATGATTCCAGGCTGCCATCCCCTTGTACCAAGAGATTGGGTGGGGATTGTTATCACATATTCTATTTAATTATCACAGTTACAGCTGCGGCCGCCTTTACCCTAGTGCAGCCATAGCGGCGCAACTCTGATAACCGCGCGCAGATGCCATATGTTTTTTTTTTTCCGGAATATATTGCGGTATTTTAGTGCTTGTAATATTAGCATTTTATTAGCACTGTCTGCAATAATGCAATACCGTCTAAAAACTCAGGGGGCGTTCGCGAGCTGTTGTCTTCAAAGTCTAATACTTTAGCAGTTCAACCTACGTCAGTATACAGTCTGCGTGTGCGCGCGCAGTAATTGTAAATTAGCATATTTATACATGCATGTGCAGTGCTGTACAGTATGTCTCATTTGAAAATTGTTGAAACGCATAGGCATGTACTGTAACAGTATCACATTTCGGCATATGCAGCGCTCTCCCCTCGCTCGCCCCTGCACACACACACAGGCTAATTTACTGCACTGCAGTATTTCAACTTCTTATCTTATCTACAGTACAGTACACAACTCCCACACCATTCTTTTGAATGTGTCTTTCTGGTTTCAATCACATTCCTGCTTGATAGCTGATAATTACTGCGCATGCGTCTGTAACTTCGCCACTGCTTGCTTGTGAAGTTCAAGAGTGAGTGCAAAAAAAAACATTTTTTCTCCTCATTTTTTATTTTTATTTTCTCCACAAGCCTGCCTAAACCATCTTGATATTACGATATTCAATCTGTGCTTTAGCTTTTGACTGCGGCACTGTGCGTTTGACTGCACATGGTGGATTTGTGTGCTTTTTATGTATTTGGGGGTGTAGGGATCAAATTATTATGATGACCTGCCTTTTGAAAATATGTCATTTCTTTGAACTACAGTACAGCTAATCCTTCATGCAGCTGTACCCTGTACCCCCCTCCCCCACGCACACACACAAGGCTCGCTCAAGGATTTGAACCTCTTATCGACAGACACCTCTCCAGAACCATTCCGTTTCTAAAGCTTGTCATTGTGTTTTTAATCGTCCGTCCCTAGCCGAGCATCACCTCTCTGCGCCTGCGTGCCTACCATGCATTAATTTTCCTATTGTTGGCTTTGAGTCACCTCTCTGTAATCCTCTTTGGGAAGGGAGCTAACTGATGATTACTACGCATGTTTACGGTAACGCTTGGGATAATCCCTTCTCGAATTTGATATGAAAATCTGATTTGCACAGCACTGTGAAATTGAGAGTTAAAAAAAACATTATCTGAGGCATGTTTTTGATGCAGTAAGTTACCACTTTTTGTCATTCTTTCTTTTTTATTTGGTGTTTTGGGGGGGGGGCAATGACTATGATTAGCATGAATGTAAATAAATATTTATTTTATTTTATCACGAACAAAAAATACAAATATACAAATAATCATGAATAATACAAAATGCAGTCTTTATTCAGTTCTTCTGTTGGTTGAAAATTGAGAGCCGGTGGATAATCATGAATAATGCACATTGATAATAATATTAATTAATAATATATAATATATAATAATATATATATAATAATATACATTTTTCCGTCTTCATCTTCTTCCTCATGATAATAATATTAATGAATAATATAATATATATAATAATATATATATAATACTGTAATATACATTTTTCCGTCTTTATCTTCTTCCTTATTCTGTGTACAGTACAGTAGTTCATTGAGAGAGGGGAGGTTTTGTGTACATCATGACTGCAGTTTAGATACACTTAACTGTACAAACAGTTCACAAATTTTACACATGAAACCCCCCTTCTCACCCAGTCTATCCTTTTTTTCTGAAAAGACAAGGAAACAAAAAATTAGTGCAGTTATGTGCATACTGTATTATGGCATTGTGTGCTGTATAGTACTGTCAAACTAGTTTATGCTGGAACTACTGTATACTGTAACTTATGTTAAATACTTTGCAACCAGATGGCTAGTGCTGCTCTCTCAGGAAAGAAAAAAATTGAGCAGTTACCTGTAGGTGCATATTATGGCATTGTGTACTGTATAGCTACTCCATATTGGACTACAGTTTGCAGTTAGTACTGTCAAACTAGTCTATACTGGAACTACTGTATACTGGACTACTGTTAAATACTTTGTAATCAGATGGCTGATGCTGCTCTCTCAGGAAAGAAAAAATCTGTGCCATACTTACCTGTATCATACTGTACTTACAATACTACAGTACAGTACTATACCATGCTACTGCACCGACACAGTTTATTCTAACATTTGCACGTTATGAACGGGACTTTTCTCAGCTGGCACCCGGCTGGCACCGAAACGGAGCGGCGAGCGAGCCGCATCTTCCCTTTCCCGCGCGTTTTAATAAAAACACTCCCCTCCTCTTCCCCTCCCCTTCCCCGAACCCCTGTCTGCTCCCCCCGGCTGCGCGCTGCTTTGCGCAGCTTCCCCCTTACCCCTGCTGCCTCTGCAGGCTTCGGGGATGCCGGGGGACCCTGGAACGCGTGACCGGCGCCAGGGTGATGCGCCGCACGCGCCAGGGAAATCCCCAAATGAGCCGCCGGCTAATCGCGACTCTCCACACACCGCGGTGGCGGCCGCATTAGAATAAAGCGTGCCGCCACAGTACCTTCCTGATGCTTGCCCATTACGAGCGATCACAATGGACAACACAGTCGCAATATGGTCAATATATTTATTGCATCGTTCCACGGTGAGCACATCGTTCCAAAAACTCATTAAGACTTGCACCAACTCATCCTTTTTGGAGGTTTTCACGACTTTGCGGATATGGTCCTTCAGCTGATGCCAGACCATTTCGATAGGATTGAAGTCTGGCGATCTGTCATTGGAGGGGGGGAAAAAGGACAATTAGTTAAAGAGATACAGTAAACTGTAAAAACAGTGGAAAAAAATGAGACACGGTTACCGCACTTACTCCGCTGGCGTCTTCACTCAGTTGATATCGCGCTCAAGAATATGCGCTGTTGAAGCGGTGTGCTTCGGATCGTTGTCCTGGTAGAAACGGTGACCATCTGGGAAATCATGTGTGATGTATTCCACAATCTCAGGCACAATTTGATCTTGGAAAAAAGCTTTATTCATGATTCCTATAACAAGAAAAGAAAAGTGCTCAAAAAACTGCACACTAGTACCGTACAGTGCATAAGGCAAAAGCGTGTGACATACATTTTACTGTACCTTCAAAGATGAAGATGCATCCTGGTCCACGCCTAGAGATGGCACCCCACACATGCATCTTCACTGGATGTATCGGATGCGGCTTCATAGATATGCGACCTTTTTGTGGAATGCAAAGGTGGCAAATCTCTCCAGCGAAACAGTAGACTCGTCAGTGAAGATGCAATCCTGGAAAGTTTCTCCACTGTCGATCCATGCCTGGGCCTGGACCACACTCTTGATCTTGTTAATGTCCCTTATCATAGAGTACGCTCTGTAATGACAAGGAATAATTTTATAGGTACAGTACAGTTTCTTAAACAACACTTTAACATCCTGTACTGTCCAGTACTAACCTCACACGTCCATATTTCCATCCAATTCTGCATCTCATCTTCTTTATGCTTGTCTCGGATACAGTGAGATTGTGATTTTGCTGCAGAGTGTATTTGACCCTTTAGGCACCCTTCTCATCATTCTCTTCACTTATTTTGTCGACCAGAAGAGTTGTCTCCCTAAAGTGTACAGAAAAACAACTATCCGGTAAGTTACAGTGCAGTAGGCCACAAGTACAGAGGCGACCAGGCTAAACCTAATGCGGCTGCCCCCGCATTTTAAAAATAGCGCGGGCGGCGCGCGCTGTCTTCGGCCGAGAACCGGACGGTTTTTCTGCGCCTCGGGCGCTTTCAATAGTAAGCGCCATTAGCGCTTATCTATTGAAGCGGCCGCCGAGCTGGAAAATCCGTTTTTAAACGGAGAGCAGACCCACGGCGCTCCCGGGCCAGCTCCCGGCGAACTTTAGATTAAAAGCTGCGCAGTATTTACAGTAAAAATAGTATAAAATTTGATAGATGTACACAATATATAGTTCTATTAATATGCAGCAATATAAACAATAATAGATATACTGTTTTATATACTGTAGTTATATAAATATAGCGAAATAACTATAAAATTAGATAGTTCTACACAATATATAGTTGTATTAATATGCAGCAGTATAAACAATAATAGATATATGTATTATATACTGTAGTTATATAAATATAGCGAAATAACTATAAATTTGATAGTTCTACACAATATATAGTTCTATTAATATGCAGCAATATAAAAAATAATAGATATACTGTATACTATACTGTAGTTATATAAATATAGCGAAATAACTATAAAATTAGATAGATTTACACAATATATAGTTCTATTAATATGCAACAATATAAACAATAATTGATATACTGTATTATATACTGTAGTTATATAAATATAGCAAAATAACTATAAAATTAGATAGATCTACACATTATATAGCTCTATTAATATGCAGCAATATAAACAATAATTTATATACTGTATTATATAGTTATATAAATATACTTACGCGTAAGTTACCGTTGGTGTCCTCGTGCGTTGTTTGTTTTTTCCGTGTGCATGATAACACACAGTGGTTGATGGCACAACGAGGCCAGAATCAGCTAACCAGCGTTGGATATCTGCAATTCGGTGTCCGCTCGTGTACATCTTCTTAATTCGCATGCTGAGATCCTTGGAAATCTTTTTAACAGGCATTGCTGCGAGTAGAAAGAAATAAAAACACAAGAATGTATATTCGATGTTTAATCGATGTGTATTCAATGTGCAGTGAATCAACAAAATGGATGGTGTATTTATACGTTAATGACTCACATTAGAGTATGCCCACTTTCAACACCTGTACCTCGTCGCCATGCATAAAAGGTTACACACTTTGCATAGCCGACCACTCGATGATCTTTATTCGAACTTGCCCTTGTCCAGATACTGCATTGTGCCATCTGCTTCCATGGATTAACCCCAATTCTATGGACGCAAGAAGCCACTCTCCTCTGTCGTGCCTATCACACAGAAAAAGCGAAAGGCAGGCGCCGTTTCCAAGCCAAGGCCAAAGCGCCAGGCTAAGGCTAATAAAGAAAACCTTCTGCTGACCCCAAAGGCTAAGGGTTTCAATACACGTAAGCCTTATTATGTCAAGAAGAAATTTGGTGATGTACACTCAAGGCAAAACAAATGGGAGCCAGCCAGCCCATCTTCTCCACTACTCATCCACGATGCCGCCGCCGCTCTCACGGAAACCCACAGCCCATCATCTCCACTGCTCTTCGACGCCGCTGCCGCTGTTGTCCCTGAAATCCATGGGTCACTTTCTCCATTACACTTAGACGACTCTGCCGCTTCTCGCCCGGAAATCCACAGGTCGCTTTCTCCATCCCTCTTCGACGACACTGCCGTTTCTCTCCTGGAAATCCACAGGTCACCTCCTCCATCCTTCTTCGACGACACTCTCGCTACTCTCCAGGGAACCCCCATCCCATCCTCCGTAGCACCCATCCACCCAGATGTCCACAGTACGCCATGCACAAGAACCAGCTCGTTAGACCGCATGCTGAATGGGTTAAGTGTGGATATCCCCGGGAACTTGACTATGCTGGTAAAGATAGATCTGCTTTTAGAGACCATACTAAATATGAATCAATGGATGGAGAAGATGGATTGACTGATGGAGAAGATAGAGAGTAACATAGCGGGGATACATAATTTGCTCAGTGTTCATGCCCCTGTATCCCCGACACTGGAGCAGGAGAGTGGCATGGATGTGATGAATGGGACCTTCACACCCCCTCCACCAGAAGAATTTGTGTACATGTATGCCGTTGAGGAGGAGGATAACATGACAACCCCGTCAAGACCATGCCAGGAGACAACACGGCGACCAATACAGGAGGAAAGCTTCCTCCCAGACAACCTACCTTCGCCCGCCGCCACAAGCACACCCGCTCCCAGAAGCACACCCGCTCCCAGTTCCCAACCTACATACGCTTGCATCGATACGGTGCCCGGCATCATCCTGTGTGAGCTGCCACCGGCACTCAGGGAGAAGTATAGAGTGATAAGTGCTGGTTTACACCAGAAGTATGGCATGTTAATTTTTAAGCACCACGTGTCCTACTTGGTGTACTGTGGGTGGACCAAAAATGGAAACTACGAAGGAAATCGCGAAAAAAGGGCGCTTCCTGAAAATTTAAGAAGGACTATTGCGTAGCAATTGCGGCGCTATTTTTCAATTTCAGATCCTTTAATGAAAATCGTTTGAGACTCCATTAATGGCATTTCGCGTCATACACGGCATCGGCCCTGGAAGGACAATCTGGTGGGGATCGAATTTGCGTGACTGTTCAACTGTTGTATATTTTTTGTAAATGTTTTGACTTTCTGTACTTTAATAAAGGAGATGTTGCGTTTTTTAAATTTTATGAATAAAGAATTTTTTTTAATAACACCATGCTGTTGTGCTGTACATTTTTTGACTTTCTGTACTTTAATAAAGGAGATGTTGCGTGTTTCAACTTGTGTTAATAAAGAAATGTTTTACTTACTGTACACAAGACCTGCACAATTCCAGTCCCCGTGTTTTCAAACAGGCCCGGTTTTCAAGGTTATCCTTCAAACCGGGCCTGTTTGCGACCCTCGAGGTATTCTATCCTAATCAATAGCAACGGCCACTAAACTGTAGACTCCGGTACGTGTTTTTTTAATCTGATTCAGCAATGTGCAGGCATTGTTACACAAAGCGATATTATCCATCGAAATCCCTCCATTTCCCGTTTTCCGCATGAGATGACAAAGTTTTCTTTTCTGAGGAAAAACAAAAGTATAAGTTTTACTGTAATGGTCAGTCAGTCCCCTAAAGAAGTTCCCACAGTCAGTCCCATCAATAATTTTCTCAGGGGGCGTCTCCTGTTCACATGCGCATGCGCCTACTGTAGATGTGATGACACGCATATGCGTTTCAAGAAGTTTCCAATGCGCATGCGCCTAGCTTTCCACCAATTGTGCAGTATCTACTGTAGAAGCTGCTCAGCCAGTGATATTGCTTACAGGAGAATCGCTTGACTGTGCATTGATATTTCAAAAACAGAATAAAATACGGCAACATTACTCACCATAGACTTTGCCAATCAGCTGGCACCGAGCCACTGCCAGTCCCGTATTCTTGATTATACATGTCGTTGACAGGTGACAGCGGGACTACTACACCTGTAGTCAGCTGATGAGGCTACAAATCGCTTAGGTACATGCAAGCTTGCTGGAATCTGTACGCGAAATCCGGATCAGGCTGAAGGTATCCGGGTGGGGACAGACAGCAAGGGTTGTCGGTCACCAGGGTTTTACTGACGGTCGGACCGTTATTGGAAGCCGGTGCCTGCAACTGATGTTTCTTAGTTGGTTTTAACATGACCTTTCGCCTTTTGAAGTCTCCATGATCATAGATACGGGAAAAACCCGGTGATACCCTCCAATAACATTGGGATCAATACGAAAAAAACATGGATCGATACATAACTTTTTCCTTATTGCACGCTTCCACACATGAGCATCTGGAGAAAATTTGTAAAAGTCATAGTTTTCAATAAAATACTGATAAATTTGAACAACTGTTGCCATCTTATCATCTGTTGCATTAATCGCTGCCCATATTAAATAAGCGTACGTTCTGTCGGGTTTTTGGAACACGGACTGCAGTTGTGCACTCATGTCGAGACTCTCAGGACAATAAAACAAGACCAAACACTGTGCTTGAATTTTTTAATATGAAAAGGCCTAAATTGATACATTATTGTAACTTCTTCAGTCCAAAGGCCAATTTACAATGGACCACTGTGGTATTCTTTTAAACACCTGCAAGTCGACACATTACTGAAGTGCATGCGCATTACAATTCATGAATATCTGCCATCTGGCGGATACGCGAAGCTTTGCAACCAATTAAATCCGAACCATTATCAATAAACACATCAACCGCGGGTGTGAATGCAACATGAATGCGGTATGAATGCGGTCAGAATGCGGCATGAACGTGGCGAAGTGCGGTAAAGCGCGTGGCATTCGGAAAAAATTCGGAGATGTTGCAGAATAAAAGGGGCCGCGGCTGTAGGTGTGGCTACACTATCACCACCCTTTCCATTATTAGTAGAGCGCAGTGTGTAATTTCCTTTTCCTTTTTTGTTCTTGGCTAAGATAGTAGATCGGCAAGTTACGATCTAGCCACGGGACTTTTAAACAAAGACTGCATTTCTTGCGCTTTCGTGAAGAGGACAATTTATTTCGTTCCCCCATCTCAGTAAGTGTTGTTTTAAGTGTATTCTGAAGTTGTCGTGTGTTTGTATATTAAGGAAATAAATCTTAATTTATTTTGCTCCTTGTTCTGTTTAATCGAGTACCCAGAAATATAATAAGTGTTGGCAAAGTTGTGTCCACGCTGACACCGAGTAACTGACGTCACGATCCATATCACATTGAGGTGTTGTTGTGTGAGTGTCTATAAAGCTGTTCTCTGTGTTTTTTTTATGGCCAGTGAGAGCTCTTGTTGACAGCTGTACATCTTAGAGTGGCCTATGATGCTTGCCTAATCTCGATAAAGTTTTCTTTGTTTGAGTTTCACACAGCACCCAATGAGAGCCTCGGCACGAAGGGGTACACAGCGGATTGGTACAGGGAAAGTGAGCGCAAACCCAAATAATAACAAACAATTTAATAAGTATTAAAATTAATATCACCAAGAGGAGATGCTGCTTGTGTGAGGAATTTCTCAATCCCTCAAAATGGCAACAGGAGGAGTACACGGAGAGCAAGAACTCCTCTCACAGGTGGAAATGTGGTTCACAGGAATCAGGTCACGGTGGACAGCATATAGTAAAAGAAAAGAGAAAAATAATGATGTAACACAATTTAATAAACAAACACAACTAGAGCAGTGAGCTACAGACCACTCACATGCTCCAGGATAAAAAACAGCAGTGTAACCACTCAGGGTTCAGGAACGACGCGACTTGCTCAGCTTTTACTTTACTCTTCTGGATAGAGTCTCTCACTTCCGCACTTGGGCGGCGTCTGACGTCACAGATCTATTCCAGCTGTCCTCCAATGGTAAGGGAGGAGTATTCAAGCTCCGTAATAGGCATCAGCATGAGAATCCCCCAGCAGGGGACAGCTGTCAGCAAGGAAGGGTGAAGGCTCCACACTGCCTTAAGCAGTATTTGCGTGTGGCATCAGTGCTGGCTATTTTCAGTCCACCGATGGGGCACCCAGCAAGCAATGCTCTGGCTGACCTCCTAGGGGAATCTAGGAAGGGGGAACAGTAGAGCAGGTAGAGATAGGGTCCCAGCGCAGCGCACAGCAGAAGGTAAAGGTGAGGGCTATGCTAAAACAGTATAGGGCTCTGTTCACGGACATGCTGGGCAGAACACATATCCCCGATCACCCAGTGCTCACCGGTGAGTTGAGACCTCTGCATAAGCATGCTTATCGAGTATCAGCAGAGGTGAAGGGTAGTATAGAGAGGGAAGTAGAGGAGATGCTGGCCCTAGGGGTAATTGTACAGTATGCTCAGCCCAACAAACATTGACTCCCCTGAGGTGGGCCTAACCACAACTGCTTCTACTAGTGGGAAATATATCCCAGGAACCACGTCTTCCTACACCCAATCGGTATGCAGGTGAACCCCTAGGATGCCGATGCTTTCTAATCCAATATGATATCCACTTTGAATTAACCCTTTTCGCTTCCCTACCGACAGATCTAAAGTGGCTAATATCATTGCTTTGCTAACCGGAGACGCATTGGCTTGGGCACCTCCTATCTGGGAGTTAATACCTGAACTCACGCAGAACTTTCTTTTCTTCAAAAAAAGGTTTCAGCAGGTCTTTGACACTACTGGCCATGAGGCTACGGCGGCCTCTTCTCTTTTCCACATCACACAGGGCCACCGGAACGTTTCGAAGTACGCTCTAGAATTTCGGACTATTGCCGCGGAATCCGGTTGGAACAATGAGGCTTTAACTGCAGCCTTCTGGCAAGGCCTTTCTGACACCTTGAAAGATCAATTGGCTGCATGTGTAAGACCCACTGCCCTGGAAGATCTGATCTCTACATGTATACGGGTGGATCAACCCCTCTAAGAGAGAAGAAGTGAACGCCAGACTACACGTACGTCTGTACCTATATCTCTCTCTCCTACTCTCTCTCCTTCTTTTGTTCCAGTTCCTGGAGCACCAGACCCCATGCAGCTGGGTACTCACCAGTTGCCTTTTACAGAAAAACAGCGCCGGAGAAGCGAGGGGCTATGTCTTTATTGTGGCCTAGCTGGTCATTTGGCATACTGCTGTCCTACGTGTCTGGGAGAACGCCGGCGGCCTATAAGGTATGATGGAATTTCTTTGGGTACCATATCTTCTTGTCCTCTTTCCAATGAAAATATGCCAAAAAGGATCCTTCTGCCTATCATAATGGAGGGTACGGACTCTCATACTTCTGCACTTGCTTTCATCGACTCTGGGTCTGGAGGAAACTTCGTGGATCAGAATTTTGCTATAAAACACCGGATTCCCCTGCTTAGGAAGTCCACTCCCATAGGACTCGAAGCGATAGACGGCCGGCCACTTCAACCTGCCTTCATCTCCCCGGAGACTGCGATATTTACTCTCTCCACCAAGGATGAACACAAGGAACAAATCTCATTGGATGTCATTCATTCACCATCGGTGCAGATAATCTTGGGTCTTCCTTGGTTACAATTGCATAATCCTGTAGTTGACTGGACTGATAATCTGCATATACCAGTGGTCCAAAACTGTGCGCCGCGGCGCCCTGGTGCGCCGTGGCTTGGCTAGAGGGGCTCCACGATCTGGGCCGCAAGCAGCGGGGAACAAGGGCCAGTTAATTAAAAAAACAAAAAAAAACCCGCTGCACCCGGCGCCGGGTCTCCCTGTTAGCAACACCGGAAGTAGGTTGGGTTTGCTTCCGGCGTGAGAGGGAGGCCCGGCGCGCGCTGGAGGAGCAGTACCAGGATACAGATGTCTCCCAGCAGTACTGAGGCTTATATTGCATTTCTTGACGTCTTCGATAAAGTTAGCTCTGAAGTCCTTCCCCCGCACTGTCCCTTCGTTTGTCCCATTGATCTCATCCCTGGTGCCATTGTCCCGAAAGGCAGATCCTATCCCTTGTCCATTCCAGAATCCCGTGCTATGTCCGAATATATACAAGAGAACTTAAAGAATGGATTTATAAGAAACTCCCCCTCACCTGCTGGGGCAGGCTTCTTCTTTGTAAAGAAGAAAGATGGGTCTCTCCGGCCCTGCATTGATTATATAAGTTTAAATAAGATCACCCAGAAGAACCGGTATCCCTTACCACTCATCTCAGAACTGTTTGACCGCTTACAAGGTGCCTCCATTTTCTCCAAACTTCACCTCCGCGGTGCTTACAATCTTATATGCATCAGGGAAGGAGATGAATTGAAAATGGCCTTTAACACCCGCGATTGCCAATATGAGTATCTGGTAATATCCTTTGGACTCTGTAATGCCCTGTCTCTTCCTTTCACATTAGAGGTCGATGCCTCAGACGTTGCAGCAGAGGCTGTGCTCTCTCAAAGACGTTCTCCCCAAGATCATCTACATCCATGCGGTTATTTCTCAAAAAAATGTTATCCTGTGGAGATCAACTATGACGTTGGTAATAGAGAACTTTTAGCGATCAAGATGGCACTCCAAGAATAGCGACATCTACCGAAAAACCTATTCTTATTCTTACCGATCACAAAAATTTATTGTACATTGAGGGCGCTCGACACCTTGGTTCCCGTCAAGCTCGCTGGGCTGTATTCTTCTCAAGATTTAATGATGTAATTTCTTATAATCCTGGTACTAAGAATTTAAAGGCTGATGCATTGTCTCGTCAAGTCCTTTCCGAGGACAAGTCAGACGAAGTTCCCGAAACCATTCTCCCTTCTAAATTCATTATCGCTGCTAACTCTTTCGACATCTTGGACAAGATTCTGGAATCACAGATGCAGGTACCTGAAGGACTGGAGGTTCCTGAGGGCTGTCTTTATGCGGCAACCAAATTCCAAATTCCGTCAAAAGATTCTCGAGTGGGGTCATGCTTCCAAATCAGCCGGTCACCTTGGGATCCGAAGAACCACCGACTTAATCAGACATACCTTCTGGTGGCCCGAGATGTTGAGCGACATTAAGGAATTCGTTTCATCCTTTTCAGTCTATGCTCGTAATAAGTCCGGTCGACAAAGTCTGCTTCCCATTCCGGAACGCCCCTGGTCCCACTTATCAATGGATTTCATAGTAGAGCTACGTATTTCAAATGGTATGAATACCATCCTGGTCATCGTGGATCGTTATTCGAAGCAGGCCCATTTCATACCCCTCAACGGCCTTCCTAACTCTGCAACTCTAGCTGATATCTACATCAAAGAAGTATTTCGTATACATGGGGTTCCTGTTTCAATTGTATCTGACCGCGGATCACAATTTGTATCAAAGACTCAATATCTCGCTTCTTTTTTCTTCCTGGTACCACCAGCAAACTAATGGACAGACTGAAAGGGTAGAGTAATCGTTAGAGCAATATCTAAGATGTTTTGTTTCTGATACACAGGATAATTGGGCTGATCTCTTACCATGGGCTGAGTTCGCACATAACTCTCTTAGGAACGAATCCACCCAAGAGTCGCCCTTCTTCGTCAATTATGGCTACCACCCTAATTCTCTTCCTATTTCTTCTAATATCTTTGGAGTTCCTGCTGCTGATGCTAGAGTCAATGCTCTTCAAGAGTCATGGAATAAGATTCGGAGAACTCTCCAGGAATCCGCTCGGAGACAAAAAACCAAGGCGGATCAACATCATCTAGAGGCGCCCAGGTTTAAGACAGGAGACAAGGTATGATGGTCCAGAGAACTGGGGGCACACCACTTTAAATAACAGTCATTTACTTGTGCTCCTTGATCTTGTCTGGTTTCCTGATACACTTTGTCTTTGCAGAAACTCTTCTTGTAATTGGACTCTGTTTCTTCCTCTCCTGCCCTGACTTACGGACTGTGACACCAACTACGCTACACTTTACCGCTGTAAAATATTATAATTACACACGCTTACTTGTTAACTTCCAGAAATGTACTAATATCTGTCATAGGAAAACAACCACTGTGGTGGTGCCATTCAAAAGGAAAATAGGTTGCTAATGTCATGCTCAATTTTTCCATCAAAAGCTAGCCAGTTCTGCAATTGCAGTTTCACTGCTGATACTTTATTGAATAATTAAAGGGTCTTAAATTAAACTTGGTCATTTGAAATTAATAATAAAACATGTTGTGTTAATCTGAGTGTTTTGGGCTAAAAATAATTGCCATTTTATTTAGTTTTTAATAAAGACAGATCATGACACATGCACCTACAGTGTTGTAAATATGGTCAAATAAATAATGGGGTAAAATCACTGATGTCCTCCAGTGCCTGTTAAGATGAAGGAGGAATCCAGAAAAATCCTTAAATCATATCTAGAACTATAGCTGACCTTAAATCCCTCCAAACGATCACAGGAAGAAGCAGTCCATGAAATGCAAATATGCTACTGTATTTTGATTGACAGCTTTGAAGGAGCATATCCTGTAGGTAAAAGAAATAAACATGTGTTCGGAAAATATTCTTCTTTTTTTTATTACAATTTTTTTCTAACATGTCAACATTTTACACGCCACACATTAGTACTGTATAATGGCGTTGTAAAGGCAACAACAATACAATTACATTAATACACTAGTACAGTAAGTACGAGGTACTACAGTTCAACAACAACACTATTAAGATGGAGATCTCCTACGTGTTTCTCACCCTTCAGTGCTTTGTCAAGGACTGTACAGTAGCAACTAGTATGCACCAAATAACATGATCCTCCATTTGTTTAAGCAGAACCTTTTTAAAAATTGCGTTAAATAATGATCCATGAATGTTGCACCATAGTGCATTAAGGGGTGCAATAACAGCTGATACATTTGTATTTATCCCTAAAGCTGTCACAATACATATTGACTACAAATGAAACACAGCTAATGTAGCATTTGTTATAGTTACAGTATGACGAACTATAGCAACAACAAAAACTCAGGATGAAGTGCTGCAGCCAGAGGAAATGTGGTCAATTTCTTATTTCTCCAAATGGTTTGACTACTCTGTGGCAATGGAGGGGTTGATCAGGCCATTAAAAAAGGCATTATATCCGGCTGATTAACCCTAAATCACATTGGGCCGGAAGGGGTTAACTGTATATGCACCACATTGATATGTTTTCCCCTATACCACCTTTCTTGTTCGCATTTTGCATCTCATTTCCTAGCTGCAGTAATAGGAATGTATACAAACTGTGCCAATTGGTTTTGAGACACAAGAGGGAGCTGTGAACACTAAACCAAGCTCTGATTGAAGACGCGTGGCTATGTATGGGTGGCCGCGTTGAAAGTATAGGTATCCATTTCTAAGCTCTCGACCTCGCAACTGCAAGATTAAGTGAGTAAGTGGTTTGCGGTCTAGCTGAAGTGGTTTCCGTCAAAATGAATCTGCTACCTTGTTAGCTTCATAACGTGAAAGAGGGAAAGTCAATAGACGTGAGAATTGGGTTAAACCGCAAAACCACATCATAGCCCATTCAATTAAGTAAGCTAACTCGCGAACGGAATAAGCTAGCACTCTAATTTTTGAGTGCAGTAAGGAATAAAGAAACCATACACACACATATAAAATTTATAGTAGTGGCACAAGCAGAACATATTGTTTAAATAAACTGTTTTATACTGTGGGTTTTAAATGTGAAGGCAGGGAAACTTTTTCTGTAAGCCCGGGAATAAATCCTTTAGCATGCAAATATGCTAAGGGTGAATGAACTGAGGGTTTTTTCAATTCCGTACTTCAAAGGGCCCCTGCAGAGTGAGTGCCTCAATGTCTATGAGAAGTCCGGAGTTGAAAGCCTCAGCAATCCTAGGTGTTAGGATGGCCGGATATTATGAGTGCCAGATACCGGTGTAAAGTATGAGTACTTCACACTTGGTGGCCAAACCCCAGACTCAGTGTTGCTAGGTAAGGGGCTGACCCTGGTATGCTAAGGAGCTTAGGTGTTATGTTGATACATGCTCCGTGAAAAGCAGGAGACAGCTCCTGCCCTTTCTGCAAAGTACTGGCAAGTCAGGGATAGGTGGGGAAAATATTCCCACGGGCGAAATTGGGTGCATTTGTTAAGTATAGGACCCTGAACCATATACAAATGCCTGCAGCCCAGTCCCAGTCAGATTCACCTGATTGTAACAAAGATTTGACCAAGTTCCAGCGTCTGCAGTTCCGGAGTGTGAGTGGTTAATAATATCGTAACCAAGGATCATTCCCCTCTTCTGGAATTTGTTAGAGCTAAGGGTTCCCGATCGAACCCTGTAAGGACTGAACAAACTTGTTCCTGTTGGCTGAGATATAGGGCTGGTAAGTTGCGCCCTAAGCCAGGAACTGCTACATGGATCCTTTAGCGCACCCACTTGCATGCGTGCAGGGGTGCCCAGAGACTTTGTTTAGTTCCAAGGACATTTGTTTTCGTTTCACCATCGCAGTAAGTGTTTTATTGAGTGTATATTGTGAAGGTTTTGTGTGTTTGTCTGAAAATAAATAAATTACAATTTATTTGACTCATCTTAATTGCTCAGTCCAGAATCCCAGTATTAATTTGTGCATAACTCTTGGTCTCCCGTGACATACTCTTCTTTATGTCAGATCAGCATTAAGATTGTAGGGGAAGCCAACTACCTATACTTCTGTTTATAGGCCAATATCTATGAAGGATATAGTCATATTGTAATGCATTTTAAGCAGCACTGGTTTGCATTTAACTGTTTTTTTGACACATGGGTTTATAGTTGACAGTATGCCAGGCTCCCTTATGTTAGTCTGGATGGTACTCCTGCTAAAACACTGTGAGGAATTTTTCAATAGTAATTTTTGGAGGACACCCAAGTCCAAGTTAAATGATTCAATCAGATTTGTGTTTTAGAAATGTCCTTTACTTTTCATCCTAAAAATATATTGCACTGCCAAATTTCCCAAATTTTAGAGAAATATCGATATTATATTTTTTCTTTTTCTCTTAAATATCTCTCTTCCTTGTGAATTATTCTATGAAATGCCTTGCTGATAATCCCTAATATATATGTTATATATTTTTAGAGATTTGTTATTGAACGTTTTGATGGCAATTTTTAAGTTCTAAAATTAAAAAGCTAATAAATATGTCTTATTTTTTTAAATACTCAGGTGGATTATATTAGTAAAGACATCCCCTCTTTACTCTGCTCGTACTTTTCACCTCCTATTCCTAACTTTCCTCTTGATTTACTTGATTCTTATTTCTCTGTCACAAAACAGGTTGCTCTCCTCCTCCACTACTTACCCTCTTCACCTCATTTCCATACATCTCCTCAAACAACTCATGCATATTTTCAATTCCTACCTCAGCTCTGGTAACTTTCCCACCTCTTTCAAGCATGTAATACTGTAGTTATACCTATGCTCAAAAATAGCAAGCTTGACCCAACCTGTCTCTCAAACTATCTCCCTGTCTTCCGCCTTACTTTTTGCCTCGAAACTTCTTAAACACCTTGTATACTCTTGATATAAGTAAACTACAGTAATAAAGCGTACGAAAATAGCTTTATCTACATTTTTTACCTGTGAGGTATGAGTACCTAGTGTACTATTATGTGTGATAATGATAAATCTATATGTAACTTACGTAGTTGTTCCAAACTGATAACAGTGATAATGTGATATCAAAAAAATAGTGGAACTCAAGAAACACACGGGCCCATGCACTAATCACCGATAAAAAAAATCGCCAGGCTATTTTAATTGCAATTTTTGACAGCGTTGCTATCACGGTATGCAGAAAGCCCTGAATACCAGTGATAGCAACATTTGCAAAAATAGCGAGTAGCTGGCGAAGTGATGATCGACCCTGTGACAGGGTGAAGTCAACCCCTATCAGTTATGCCTGGGAGACATACGTCTGAGTGCTTCATCCAGCACTCAGAAGGTTAACTCTGGAGGAAAAGCTGGGTAATCAGGATGTAAGCAGACACCTGATAACCAGTAGGGTATTTAAGGATGTTGTTACTGGTAGTAGCTGGCTGCATCAGACCACATAACTCTTCTATGTGAGCTGCTAGCCAGATGGATTCCCAACTAACTCTTTCAACCAAAGTAAGAATTGTTAATTTGTTTTCCTGACTGCTTAATATACATTTACGGTTTGGTAAATGGTTTAGCCAGCCAGCCTGATAGATAGGCCTGGAGTGTTAGTCAGCTCTCCCAATGGGGAGCAGGGTTTGTTTTGGTGATTAAAGGGACAGTGTGCCCACATGTTATGTTATGCTGTGGGGAAAATAAAGCCACTCAACGTTTTCATTAACCTGAAACTACCTGTGTGGACTATTCCCTGACCTCGGCTACAGGCCGTCCTGCCACAGACCCTCTGAAAAGGGCTCACCCGGTGCGTTATTCCTGTGGCAGAGAGAGAGAGCCACCTCACACTGCGCAAATCTCGACCGAAAATAATTTTATTAATTTACATTTGATTACTAGTTTATTGCAGCAGTAGGTCTCCGGAGCAGAACCACGTTGATTTGAGATCTCCAATGCATTTGATTCCAAAGGTCACGTGACATGGGACATTTAAATGCATAGGAGATACCAGCACCCCATAACAGGGCCTGTATCTCAGGAAGCAGGGGGTCCTCGACCTCAAAGCAATGTGGTTCTGGTTCGGAGACCCCCTGCTACAATACACTTATAATAAAACTCTAATTAAAAATGTAACACATTCGTTACCGTGGCAGCAATCTGCTATTGTAATGAATCTCCTTTAATGTAATTTTTATTAATAGTGTGGGAGCAGGGGGTCTCCTGAACTGAAGCACTTTGATTTCAGCCTCAGCGACCCCCTACTTCCTGAGTTACAGGCCTTGATATGGAGCATCGGGTATTGGTAGAGCCACCATTTTTAAATCGTTCACGTCACGGGGCATTTAAATAATGAAGGAGATACCGTCACCCCATATCTGGGCCTGTTACTTGGGAAGCAAGGGATCCCTGAGGCTGAAATTAATGTGGTTCAGCTCAGCAGACCCTCTGCTCCAGCACACTAATAATAAAAAATACCCACCCCCGTGCCCCCACATAAAAGCATAATTTGTTTTTTTAAACAAAGGGGCCCAAATGGGGTCACTGGTGGTCCCTGCAGGTGTCTGGGAGTCCCCTAGTGGACCCCACAGGTATCTGGGGGCCCTCAGGTGGTTCCCATGGGAGTCTGGGGGCCTTCGGCTGGGTCCCATGGGTGTCTGGGGGCCCTCGGGTAGTTTCAACGGGTTATGGAGCCCTCAAGTGGTTCCCACGGGTGTCTTAGGGCCTCCGGGTGGTCCCCATGGGTGTTCCTCACAGGTGTCTGGAGGTCCTTAGGTGGTCCCCGTCGGTGTCTGGGGTCTCCGGGTGGTACCCGCAGGTCCCCGCTGGCCTGCGGTAAGAATCCGGTTGCAAAAAAACAGATTTGGAAGACATTGCAATAAATATACCCCCCCAACATATACAGTACAATAATGGGCAACATAACTATTATCTAGTTATGGATAATAGCTCATTTGCCCATTATTAAATAAAAAATTAGCCAGGCAGCATAAATAAAATAAATAAACCTTTCTATTTACGCCTGCCATCATGAAGAGTATCCTCGTCAGCATACTGAAGGTCCATGTCCTCCGATGCCAGCGAGGAAACATACAAAAATACAATCTAATGACCCTAACCCCTTAATCACCTTAGCGGTTAATAACCGCTATAGTAATAGAGGCCTAACCACCCACCCTGTAATCCTTTAAAGTGACGTCAGACACTTTTGATCTAATGTAACCTATCACATGTTACAGAAACCAATGTGATTGTCTTCAGTCCCATTGGCTTTAATACAATGTGATATAGCCATGTGGTTTGAAAGATGTGACGTACCTCCCTTGGAGATGATTGTGGCGATGAAAGGGTTAACCAGGCTCTAACAGGGGACTTATCCCTGTTCAGTAATGTGCCTTTAATCTAGCAGTGTGGTAGTTAATTACTAAACACCTCCTGCCTGATTAGATTGTTTACAAAAAGCCTGCCTTTGAGACAGGAAGTGACTCTCTTTAGCTCTGACTGAGAGCTGACCTTTGGAGAGACAGAGCAGAGGTTCTTGAGTCCCAGGAGAGACTGACCAAAAGAAACCCAGATCTCTGGAGCTGACCAGTCTTGAACTCTGCACAACAGAGCTGATTTCAAGACACAGGGAAAACTACTACACCTGAAGCTGAACCAGGAAGTGAGAAGATTTTCTCTCCAAGAAACAGATAAGACTTTTATTCTTAAGAGACTGCTAATATCTGCTTATTTCATGCTATATTTTTGGGGTTGGGAGAAATGCTTAACTAATGGAGATGTGAACTAATTGCATAGGATTTCACTAGAAATACTCCCAAGAGAATGGAAGCTTTGTCCCCCACCCCCTGTGTTTGGATGATTTCCTGATGAAAAGGAAAAGGCACAATAAGGCCTTATTACAATTTCACCTTATAAACGTATCCAAATTGTGTACCTCTGTGAACGTCCGTCTACATTTGGTGTCCGAGGTGGGACAAGAGGTGTCCTTGTAGTTAAAAAGGACCGGAGATTTTTATGTGAATTTTTTTTTATGCTTTTTGCCTACAAACAGTCTGAGAAAAAAAAAAAAACCCTCATGCAGCAGAGATCACAGTTAAATGGATACACGCCACTGAAACTTACACTGCACTGAAATTTACAAAACCACAGATGGACTCTTTGCCCCAATCCCTAGAGGAGAAAGACTGCTGAAGTAGCTAAACCTTACTTTGCCTATCACAAAGTGTAATATGGTCATTGAAATAGGGGTTTTGCCTTACAGCCATAGTCAGGGTTCAAGAAGTGAGTCAGCCCTTTAAAAGGGATAGGTGTTTGTTGTTTTCAAAAGTTTCGCTGAAGCAGTGAATAAGATGGTGACCCAAGAGGGGTACTGATTTTGCAAATAAAGGTTGCCATACCGCATAGGGCTACCAGCTGTGAATGGAGTATATGCAGAAAAGTGTGAAATTGATACAAGACTGTGCTGAAGCAGGGTATATTTAGCAAACAAATGCTGAGTGTAAAATTGCCCTATAAAGGAAAAAGGTTTTTCAAAGCCAATTGCTGAGTGTTGAGTCCACTGCAAAGAATGTATGTATGTAAAAAAGTATGCCTATTATCTTGGGAGCAAAACAGACACCCAAAGTGTGAAGTGTGAATGCCATAATACCCAAAGATGAGACTGAAAATGACTGAACTCAGGCAGAAAACCAAATTCTGTTGCTGAAGCAGAGGAAATTCACCTAGCAAGTAAATGGTGTATAGCAAATAGACTTTTTTACCTAGCAACTGCACATCTTGTATACCTGATAAAAGAAAATGCATGCACAGCACTGCTGATATTGAAAAAAAAAAAATTATCCAAGAAAGAAAAGTCTACAGAGATGCCTGTGAGAGCTCCGACCTCTACAAGCAAAATATGCCCATCTGTAGGACTACCACAATTGGGGGTTCTAGCAAATACAGTGGCAACAGCTGCAATAGCGCCTCCTGAGGTCAGGAAGAAAATTACACCTGATAGCCTAAAAATGGAGGACAAGATGCAGCGTTCCTGTAATGAACCCTACCCCACGGAAGAGTGGCCCTTCCAGTCCAATAAAGAGGAAGACATCTCTTATGGGAAACCCGAACCGAGTCACACCCACAAAACACCCCAAGAATGGTGGGGGTGCCTGAACTCGGCACAAACAGAAAAGACCGCTCCCTTTGATGACGAATATGATCAGCAGGAGACAGAGCGGGAGCAGTGGATCACCGAATATTTCTGTCAGCCTATGCAGCTGCAAGAAAAGCCTGGCGTATATAATGAAGCTGCTAAAATTTCAAATGAAGATGGAGACCCCAATATCCCTAAAGGGACGGTGTCATCCAAATCAAAAAGGCAGAAAAAGAAAAGCAGTTGTTCACTTACCGTGGAAGGAACAGACACGTCCACAGATCATGTGGAGGAAAAGGGGGACCGAGTTGCCCTGCAGCCTAGAGAAAATGGAGAATTCGTCCCGCGGGTAACCGAATATCCAGAGGGCCCAAGGCAGAAGTCATGTACCCCAAAGAAGTGTCTGTCCGGTGCCAACAGTGAGGAACCCTCGGCCAACCATCCCAGGGAAGTGGAGTCGGAGCTGGTGAGTGACGATCCCTTGACCAGCCCTGAAGATGCACTGCAAGCTGCCAGGCATGACTGTGATCTACTCTGTGAAGAATTGGAAAGGGAGAGAAAAAATAATGCTGAGCTACAGAAGACTGTGCTCGCAATTTACTCTGTGGCCAAGACCGAATTGGAGGATCTCAAGACTGAGCTAGATACTGCAAAGGCTACTATTTCCGCCATGGAGGAAAAGCAGAGCCAATCTGATAAAATGGTGGCTACGCTAAAGCGGAAGTATGAGGAGGCACTGAAGCAGATGACAGTCTTCCAGCAAGAGGTTCACACTCTTCGCATAGAGCTGAATGCCTCACAACAGGAGGTCAACAGTGTTCAGATAGAGGTGGATGTATCTCAGAAAGAGGTTCAGACACTCCACAGAGCACTGGATGCCTCACATCATGAGACCAACAGCTGCCGCACAGACCTGGAAGTTTCCAGAAAGGAACTACACAGTCTCACTGAGGAGCTGGACATTGCTAAAAAACTATTGGTAATCTTGATACAGATCTCAAAGTCTCTCAGAAGGAGCTTCAGACCCTCAACCTAGAGAAGGAAGTCTCACGCCAGGAGATTGTCATTCTCAAAGCAGATGTGCGTAAATGGAAGGAGGACTGCAAAGAGGCCCTGAAGAATACAGAGACTGAAAAAGTAGAAAAAACAAGATTAAAAAGAGAAAACTTAAAACTGAAAGAAGAAAATCTTCAGTTAACAGAAGAAGTCAAGGAAAAGTTTGACGCAGAGCACCGACTGCAGAACCAACTGCAAGGTCTGCCTACAGACCTCCAGTATGCTGAGGAGAAGCAGCAAACGCTACAGGAAGAAAAACTGCAGGCTTCTAAAGAGGTACAAGCGCTGCAGGAACGTCTGAATACCCAGTACGTCCCCACAGAGCAGTATGAGGAGCTAAAGGCCACACTGCATGTCTTCAGAGCATCGTTGGAAGCGGAGCTTCGATACCAGGTGACTCTGTATGAGAGGGAGCGTGAGAAGACTCAGAAACTGGAGCAAGAGCTGGAGAGACAGAGAGACTGTTCCATTCCCTTGATTCAGTACACCAAGGAGAAAACAGACGCAGCGGCAACCTTGACGACAAAAATTACAGAGCTCCAGAATATGAAGGAGACTCTGATACAGATTCCGCCAATACGGAAAAATGTATTGGCTCTGCCCAAGCACCCGTATCCCACAGTAACTAATGCCCGCAAGGACAAGGCTACAGTGAGAGTTGGGGACTCCACGCAACTTCAAAACAAAATTACGAAGTTTGAGCCACCAAAGAAAGCACTAGCCAAACCTACAGCTGCCCAACAGGCAAGAGTGCCGAATCAAAGCCAGAAGAATCCTTAGCTGAAGAAGCTGAACTGGCAACTCCGTGGTGTGGAGAAGCTGCAGAAAGACCACTTCAAGAGCAGATACAGTAACTCTAAGGGCTAGTCCTAACTGCTCTACAACTGTTGCCATACACTTTGTCTACAAAAAGAGGAGTGCCCGACGCAACAGAAATCTCAAGACCACGCACGCGATAAAAAGTCTTTACGTGGAAAAAGTCCTCCTCGAGCGACTGAGGAGTGCTGATCTCAAGCATCTTCGGGAGCAGACAAAAAATAAACTGGAGAAAGGGCTCCAATCCCAGTGGGACAGAGGGTTATCTTCCTCCATCCACTCTCATTCAAGTCACAGAGATATCTAGAACGAGAGTGGAAGGATGGGCTTTGGCCGTGGAAAGCCCGAGCTTCCCACAAACAGGGGAGGTATGTAACAGGGGACTTATCCCTGTTCAGTAATGTGCTTTTAATCTAGCAGTGTGGTAGTAAGTTACTAAACACCACCTTCCTGATTAGATTGTTTACAAAAAGCCTGCCTTTGAGACAGGAAGTGACTCTATTTAGCTCTGACTGAGAGCTGACCTTTGGAGAGACAGAGCAGAGGTTCTTGAGTCCCAGGAGAGACTGACCAAAAGAAACCCAGATCTCTGGAGCTGACCAGTCTTGAGCTCTGCACAACAGAGCTGATTTCAAGACACAGGGAAAACTACTACACCTGAAGCTGAACCAGGAAGTGAGAAGATTTTCCCTCCAAGAAACAGATAAGACTTTTATTCTTAAGAGACTGCTAATATCTGCTTATTTCATGCTATATGTTTGGGGTTGGGGAAATGCTTAACTAATGGAGATGTGAACTAATTGCATAGGATTTCACTAGAAATACTCCCAAGTGAATGGAAGCTTAGTTCCCCCCCCCTGTGTTTGGATGATTTCCTGATGAAAAGGAAAAGGCACAATAAAGCCTTATTATAATTTCACGTTATAAACGTCTCCAAATTATGTACCTCTGTGAACGTCCGTCTACACAGGCCAATAATAAAGGCATTATTCCTGGCTGGTTAACCCTAAACCGTGTTGGGACAGAAGGGGTTAAAATGTATTGCCAACATAACACCATATTTTCCCCTACACTACCTTTATTGTCCCTGTTTTGCAGCTTAGCAGCTAGCTGCAGTTAAATGAATGAATTAAATACTGCACCGACACACTTTATTCGAGCAAATACCCAGTATGTACCTGGCAGATACCTGGAATGCGCCGCTCCTCACCTCTGACAAGCCCCGTTGCGTTTGCCTTCCCAGCCTGGGTTCATGCCTGGCTGACGGGCGGCTGATCTGTTAAATGATAATGATTAGGATTTAATAGGCTGCAATGCTTCGCGTGTCTACCAGATGGCATAAATTCATGAATTGTAATGCAGTATATATATATATACTGTGCAGTATTGCAGCCATCGGGAATAAAATGCTTCAATCCCTGCCTGGAAAATAACCCAATGCACTCGGGCAGAAAACAGTCACAAACCTCAATACACCCGGGTATACCCGAATTCGTGGGACTAGCCGAGCTCGAATAAAGTGTGTCGCCAGTGTATGTGCTAACTGTATTTGCGACCCAAGGGGGAGCTTCTAGCACTGTGCCAAGCGCTAAATTGAAGTGTGTCCGCGAGTAAGTAGCTGTATTAAAGATAGGTATCAGTTTCCAGACCACAGACGTTGAAACCGCAAAGTAAATTGAATAAGTGGACTGCGGGCTAGCTGAAGTTCCTTCTTGCTACAATCTCTTTATCCACTTGAGGTGAATTGGTGGCGCGTGTCTGCGGTTACCGATTAAAGCCAGCACGGATACATTGTATGCTGGCTTGTAACCCAGACCGATAATAGGTCAAACCGCAACCAAATCACAGAGCCCCTTGAATTAAGTGGATAACTGGCTCTAGGAAAGAGATAGGACTCTAATTTGCGGAGTGCAGCTAGATAAAAAGAAGCCATTAAGATACATATGTGTTTTATATTTGTTGCATAAGCAGAACATACATTTATAAATAAACTGTATTCCAATGGTGTTTTCAATGCAAAGGCAGGAACCCTTTCTTGCCGGTCCTGCAATGAATCCTTTAACATGCCCATGTGTTATGGATGAATGAGCTGAGGGATTTTTCATCTCCGTACTTCAAATGGCACCCTGCGAAGTTGGTGCCCCAGTGTCTAGAGAAGTCCGGAGTTAAAAGCCTCAGAGACCCGAGGTGTTAGGGAGGTCAGGATATTTGTGAGTACCAGATACCAGTGTGAAGTATGGGCACTTCACACTTGGTTGCCAAACCCCAAACTTACTGTTGCCAAGTTAAGGTTTGGCCCGGTATGCTAAGTAGCTCAGGTGTGAGGTTAAAGCATGCTCTTAGAAGACCATAAAGCAACTTCTGCCCATTCTATGAACTCCTGGCTAGTTGGGGATAGGTGGGAAAAGATGTTCCCACGAGAGGATTGGGTGTGCAAGTTAGGTATAGGACCCTTAACCCTATAATAATGCTTGCAGCCCCCTATTAGTCAGATTCACCTGATTCATATAAGATTCAACAAGAAACGTCCAAGTCTAGTGTCAGCGGTTCCGGGGTGTGAGGGGTTAACTACATCGGAACCAAGGATTGTACCTCTCTTCCAGAATTAGTTTGAGCTTGGATGCAAGTGACCATGCCTGATGGAGGACCGCAGTCCATCCAGTTTTCCCGGGTCTTTTTGGATTGGGGTGCCGGACATGGCATGAGGGAGGTGGGTGTATTTCCAGTGTTAGATGCCGAGATCCTCCTTGGCAATGACCTGGGGCATGTTATCTGCATTTTCACAACTGAGCTGGCCCCTGTTGCAGCGATCACCAGGAGCCAGGAAACCAAGATTGCAGTGGAAACCAGCCCCCGTCCCCCTGAATTTGGGACCTACAGTTCCAGGGGTCTCTGTGTAGACCAGACAGGTAAGCCAGACTAAGTCGCACACTGAACCTGACTTACTGTTCTGGCATGTGGCCAGAGATTGGTACCCAGTTTAGGAATGCAGTGCGATCCAACCCCAGCCTGAAGGGCATGAGACTTTGGGTGTCTGAGTCTATGCCAGGGGATGGGTCGGATTACTTCTTGTGGCACCGTGGGCTCCTGTATAAAGAGCAAGGACCACGGGGTTAGATGAGGTCTGGACCGGTAAGCGAAAGCTAGTGGTACCTTTCACGGTGGATCAGTACTTATTAACACTTTGTTATTTTTGGGATTCTCAATTGAGCATAACAATGCGGGCAAAATAAATTGTCATTTCTTTCTATACAGACAAACACACAACAACCTCAGAATTCAATTAATAATCACTTACTGGGATGGGGAAACATACTAAATTGTGCATTGAATGAAAGATGAAGAAACAAAGTCCCTGGGTTACAATCCTTCTGGTTAGGGCGAAAAAAAGTTTGTTCTGGTTTATTGGGGTTCGTTCTGAGATCCCCAGCGCTAACGAATTCCTCAAGTAGGGATAAATCCTTGGTTACGATGTTTTAACCCCTTGCGTTCTGGAACCGCTTTCGCTGTACTTGAACGGTGTCATGGTAGAGTCAGGGTTATAATATACACCTTATAATCTGGGTTGAATTGAATAAGACTGTGGTGTAATAAAGAGATTTTATTCCTTAAAAGACAGGTGGACACACAATGTTGGACAAATAACAGTTTGAATATAACACTTACTTGGGAAGGGGAAGATGAAATAGCCCAGGGCACAGGGCTAGCAGTTCATCCAGCACAGGATACAGTTCATACAGGAACACAAAACCAAGATATTGGTCATAGAGCTTGCAATCAATTATTTGGGATTTAGGGCCTCATGCAGTAAGCGCCGAAAAAGTGCTATCAGCAAGTGTTCACTAACGGCATGATTTTGGCGATTTGCCTTTGCAGTATTCAGTAAGGGCCGAATCCCTGCCGAATATCTGGTGAATCACTGCAAAAGCAAAACGCCAATGAGCCAGTGATAAAAAATCCTGGCTCCCAATAACCTTCCGATAGGCCGTTTCTGCCGATATGTGTTTGCAGCAGAGAGAGATCGCCACTCTCTCTGCGCAAACAACGGCACATTAAAAAGTATTTAAAATACTATTTTATTCATAGTGTACATGTGCAGGGGGTCTCCGGAGCTGAACCGCATTGGTTTCAGGTCTGGGGACCCCCTGCTTCCCGAGATACAGACCCATTTATGAGGTGCCGGTATCCCTCTGCATTTAAATGTCTCGATCACGTGACCGCGGAATGTAAACAAAGCAGAGGGATACCGGCACCCCATAAAGGGGCCTGTTTCTCGGGAAGCAGGGGGTCCCCGGACCTAAAACTAAAGCGGTTCATCTCCGTAGACCCTCTGCACATCTACACTATGAATAAAACACCCATATCAATAAACAATCATTCCTTACCTTAGCGGCTATCCGCCATGGTAATTAAGCAACCTTAATGTATTTTAATAATATTGTGCGGTAGCAGGGGTTCCCCTGAGCTGAACCACACTGATTTGTGCCTCAGGGACCCCTTGCTTCCCGAGATACAAGCCCCGGTATGGGGCGTCGGGTGCCAGTGTCGCCACCATCTTTATAGAGCCCACATCGCGTCTTGGACGCAATAAAGATGGCGGTGACATTGGCCTCCGATGCTCCATACCGGGGCCTGTAACTCGGGAAGCAGGGGGTCCCTGATCCACAAATCAATGCTGTTCAGCTCAGGGGACCCCCAGCTCCCGCACAATATTATTAAAATACATTAAAGCAGCTTCATTACCATAGCGGCTATCCGCTAAGGCAATGAAGGGGTTAAGACATAATAGCATGTTTATTGGGGACAATTGCCCCCAATAAACATTGCAATAAACAACATACTACCCCTTTGCCCCCAACAACCCCTATACCCCCATTACATATATCACATTTTTGGTATGCACAGCAATGATACTAGAGGCTGGCTGGGGCCCTTGGGTGTTCCCCGCAGGCCTGCAGTACCAATTCTGTGCCCCCCCCAAAAAAAATCCAACAACACAAATACTTTACAATAAAAACACCCAACCTAACACATACAAAACAGTAATGGGCACAATTACTATTATCCACATAAGGATAATAGTGAATGTGCCCATTTAAAATACATAAAGAACAATAAATACATTAAATACATATTGCACTCACCCTTGTCCGGCTGCCATGATGAAGGCAATCCTCATCTTCATCACCATCCATGCCCCCTCTGATGCTGCAAAACAGAAACAAGAATAAAAACATCCAATGTAATGTCCCCTAACCCCTTAATCACCATAGCGGTTATTAACCGCTACAGTCATTAAGGGGTTAACCCACCCTCACCCACCACTCGGGAGGCCTTCATACACCAGGCCCACGTGAGTCCCCAGTGGGCCTGACGGATCACCTCACAGACATACAGGTTACCAGCAACATGTTTCACACAGTTTCTGGAGGCCTGTTGGTGGGTCCCGCCAGGCGAAATGGCCCACCAGGTGGTCTTTGCGGGTCACTGTGGGCCACAATTGGGTCCCCATGGTAGGCCCGTGGATTTCTGGGGGCCCCGGTTCAGACCCACAGGTGTCTGAGGGGCCTCGGGTGGTTCCCATGGGGGTCTGGGGACTACGGGTCCGCGGTGCCCCCACAGATGTGGGGCCACCGGTTCATCCCCATAGGGGCCCCCGTGGACCACGCAGCCTGATACCCATGAGAAGCCCGAGGATACAGCAGGTGGTCTCCAGAAGTCTCTCGCAGACCTGAGGAACCAACCCTGTATGTAAAAATATAAACCTGACCTATACATTAAATACATCAATACCCCCCTACAACACATACAGTACAATAATGTGCAAAATAACTATTATCTAGATAGGGATAATAGATTATTTGCCCATTATTAAACACATTAACTAGCATAATAAAATAAATAAAGTTCTACTGACCTCATCAATAAGAAGCCCCCGTCGCCAGCAAAATCCTTGTCCTCCGTTGCCAACGAAATACATAGCCAATTCATTGCAATTACATTCAGATATCAATTAACCCCTTAATCATGATATCGGATAATAACTGCAATGATAATTAAGGGGTTAAGCCACCCTGGCCCGATACCCACCCTCACCCATGAGAGAAAGAGAGAGAAAGAGAGGGAGAGAGAAAGAGAGAGAGAGAAAGAGAGAGAGAGAGAAAGAGAGAGAGGGAAAGAGAGAGAGAGAAAGAGAGAGAGAGAGAGAGAGAGAAAAAGAGAGAGAGAGAGAAAGAGAGAGAGAGAGAAAGAGAGAGAGAGAGAGAAAGAGAGAGAGAGAGAAAGAGAAAGAGAAAGAGAGAGAGAGAGAGAGAGAAAGAGAGAGAGAAAAAAGAGAGAGAGAGAGAGAGAGAGAGAGAGAGAGAGAGAGAGAGAAAGAGAGAAAGAGAGAAAGAGAGAGAGAGAAGTTTGCTCCTCAGACAGGCATGCGCCCTCTGACCATTAGCATACCTTATTGGCCAGTAACTTTCGCGGGCTTTACAGTAGACAGAGAAATACAGTAAGCCTATAACAATTTATACATATAAAAATATTCTGTTTGGTTAATCTGAGAGGGCTGAACATTTCAATACCCTCATGCTGGAGGCATGCCTACCTGGTGGCCAAATTTCAGCCTTCCAGCTATCACCAAACCGGAGATAGCAATATTGGGTTTTAGAACCTCATGTTACACAAGCCACATTTCTCCGCCATTGGAGTCAATGGCGGCAACCACACTTTATACAGTTAACCATACTCTGTTCGGTTAGCCTGAGAGGGCTGAGAATGGCCATGTAACCATGCCGGAGGTGTGACTACATGGTGGCCAAATCTCAGTCCTCTAGCCCTCACCGAACCAGAGATAATGATTTCAGGTTTAATACAATATTTAATACCGGCGACATATTTTCCCTCATGGCGGCCAATAGCGGCGACTGTAACTATACATATGAAATACCCTCCATTCGGGTCATCTGAGAGGGCTGGAAACTGCCATGCAATCATGCCGGAGGCATGACTTCCCGGTGGCCAAATTCCAGCCTTCCAGCTATCAGCGAACCAGAGATTGGAATATCAGGTTTTAAACAATTTTTAAACCGAGCACCTTTTTTCCCCTCCATGGCGGCGACCGTAAATTATACACTTAAACTCCCTCCGTTCGGATAGTCAGAGAGAGCTGAAAATTGCATGCAATCATGCCGGAGGTGTGACTGCACGGTGGCCAAATTCCAGCTCTCTAGAAACCACCAAACCGGAGATATCCTATTTGGTTTTAAACAGTATTTTAAACCAGCTACTGTTATCCCATTTTCCCCCATGGCGGCCAAGAGCGGCGACCGTACCTTATACACTTAAACTCCCTCCGTTCGGTTAGTCCGAGAGGGCTGAAAATAGCCATGCAATCATGCTGGAGGGGTGACTGCACGGTGGTCAAATTCCAGCTCTCTACACCCCACCGAACTGGAGATAGAAACATAGGTTTAAATCATTTTTGAAGCCTCATCATTTTTCCACCGTTGCAGCAGCCCTTTAAACTTTGGATTGGACCACATGGGCTCTGTGGTGGTTGCCGGTACTCCTGGCAAATGGTGGCCCCATGGGCGGGAAAGGGGAACAAAGGGTCATAAACACTAGAGCACTGTTAACCCTTGCCCTCCCGACCTGATCCCTATGTATATGTTTGGTGCAACCACATAGTAGGGCAGGAACATATGAAACAGGGTGAAACACAGATTGTGCTGAAGCAGGGGAATGCATACAGATTATCACACATAATTACTTTAACCCCTCGTCTCCTGCATGATGGTAGGGGTTGCCAGCTGGGGGGTAACCCCTTTATTACCGGGCTAGCAACCCCATTGTTACAGACGGGATCTTGAACCACGCTTGAAGAAATCATGAATCACCCTGAGACTGGGGTTGCAGGCATTTTTATATGTTTAAGGGTCCTATATTTAACATCTGCACCCAATCCCTAATTCATAGCATGGACAGAAATGGCTTCCTGGTTTGCACGGAGCATGTGCAAACTTGACACCTAAGCTGCTTAGCATACTGGGTCCCACTTCATCCCTGGTGACAGTAAATCTGGGATTTGGCTACCAAGTGTGACTGCCCAATACTGTGTACCAGGATCTGGTACTCAGGGATATCCTGGCCCCTCTAACACCTTGACTCTCTGAGGCTTCTCAACTTTTGATTTCTCATAGACATTGAGGCATTCACTTCGCAGGGGGCCCTTTGAAGTGCGGAGATGAAAGACCCTCAGCTCATTTACTCTTAACATATATGCATGTTAATATGTTAATTGCTGTGCACAGGAAAAGCTTCCTGCAGGTACCATTTAAAATATAACAAAGATACAGTTTATCTATATATATACATTCTGTGTGGGGGGGTGTAACAGGGGAGTTATCCCTGTTCAGGTAATGTGCCTCTAATCCAGCAGTGTGGTGGTTAACTGCTGGTAGTCAATTAACAAACACCACCTGCCTGATTAGATTGCTTAGAAAAGCCTGTCTTTGGAGACAGGAAGTGAGACTCCTTAGCTCATATCTGAGCTGAACTTGGAGACAGAGCAGAGATTCCTTAGCCCACAACTGGGCTGAACCAAGGAAGGACAGATGTCTTGAGCGACAAGCTGACCACAAGACAAAGGGGACAAGATTCTAACCTGGAGCTTGACATTTCCTGTGCACACAAGGGTGCGGTTCCAAGAGAGCAGAGAAGCTTCCCCTACAGCAGCCCAGCTAACAGATAAGACTTTCATTTATAAGACTTTTTATATCTGTTCATTTCATGCTATATGTTTGGGGCTGGGAGACATGCTTATCTAAAGGGAGTTGTGGATTGCATAGTATTTCACTAGAAATACTCCCAAGTGAATAGAAGCTTTGTTTACCCCTTGTTTGGATGGTTTCCTGATGTTAAGGAAACAGGCGCAATAAAAGCCTTATTTAATTTCACCATAACCAGTCTCCCTTGCATACCTCTGTGAGCGTCCGCCTACAGGGGGACACCAAACAATATGTATGGGCTTAGTACATCCTTAGCTAGCTGCAAGTAAGGAGGGACGTCGCAAAGGACGTGTTCCCCGATTCCTTACAATACTGTAGGATTACCACTTTAGTTTATGACTGCTAAATAGCATTTAGCAATTACAGAAAAACAAAAGCCCTTACATTCTTAACACCAGTTAAAAAGTCATAGATACCATAGATACTATTTGAACAAAGTTAGAGATTTCAGGAAATCTACAGTACTTGTTGATAAATTTGCAAGGCACCATGTTAACTCTCACAGATTTAAAACTATTCTCAGATTTTTACAGTAGTATCAGCAGCCTCATAAACGTAAATGTAGTCTCACAGATAGAAATCAATACTTTTTGGGGCCTGAACCCCCAAATGTCATTGATTTTGGTCATTGGTTGTTGATATCTCTAAAAAAGCCAAAAATGAAAAAAAATTTGAACACTTTATTAAATGTCTTTTTAAAACTGTAAATACTGTATGCACCAGCATTTTGACTTTGTTTTAATTATTTTGTATTCTTTATGCTATGATATTAATTGCGTAATTTATTTGGCGTAACTAAACTGACTGAAGCAAACTTAATCATTTCCTGCTTCTCAATTGACAACATATAGTCCAATTTAAAAATGTATACTGTAGTTATTATTTCCATAATTCTGTTTGAGGTTAATAGGTAGTAGCTATAAAACTAGTGGATCTCTCTTGAAAACTGATAAAAGAGAAAATGAAAACGTCACATTTCCATAATAAATATAAGAGATATGGCAGTTATAAAATATGGACATTTCTATTGCGCACTTGAAAGAAATGCATAAAATGGACCACATACAAACTACATCTAGAATACCCTAAAATACCCTCTAAAAAGCCACATTGTTCATGAGTAGAATTGTTCACAGTATATTATATATATATATTAGATACAAAATGTATAAAACATGTTGTCACGGGAGACCAGTACTTTTAACACCTTTACCTTCCGTGATCAATTAACTAGGCAGGACACAGTAGTGGAATAAAATGGGTTTATTCTGGTAAAACCAGCAGGCATACAATGGAACACAAAATATAGGGAATACACGCTTCACTGGGGTCTGGGGGGAGTATTTAACCTCACTAGGTGCAGGGCGCCTGCTTCATGAAAGTTTACCCTGTACGCTCCACGTCCAGGAACATCACAGTACTATCAACTGAATAGATTCCTGGCTTACCCCGCTCACTGGGTCTTGGTTCATACCAGACCTTGGTCGTGTCCATAGCACTTGTCCTCAGCTTGGCTAGGCTTCTCCAGCACCTCAGTGCCCAATGCTTTGCTATTATTGCGAGCAAAGAACCTTTGAAAAGCCCAGCTTTGCTTCACCGGACAAAGCCTGGGAATTAACAAGATGGTCTCATTCTCTGATCGGGCATTCCCCTTACATAGACCTCGGTGTCCTATGTCTAACATGGAACAGGGACTGTCGACCAGCCAGCACATGGATCGTAGTGCAACCACCACTCACAAGAGGGAGTCTTAGTTTGTTGCACTTGTCAGAGGAGGGGGCGTACCGAGGGGCTCAGGTAGCTGGCAAGTGGGAAATTTGAACTGGCTAATGGGAACAGTGCCTACGAGTAACGGCTTTACCATTGCCAGCCCCATTCCTATCGCTGGGTAGATTCCACAGTGTCTAAGAGAACAAAGAGTCTCCCCCATGGGGAGCCTTGTTTTTGGTTATGTTTCTCCGCCCTTCCCTGCTCAACCATATGGCCCGACACCTCGCTACTCCAATCCTCCCTTTTGATCCAACATCTCCATGCAGACATCCTGGATAATTGGATTACCAGGACTGCCTTCATAGACATACAGGTGCAGCGGCCGTTATTGAAACACTTCACGCGGTGTATACCTCGGAATACCCATGTGATGGTGCGCGATTGCTTCCAACCGTACCGCCTTAAGACGCGAGTGCAGGCGAGTGCAGAAAATGGCATTTTAGTGTTCTGGCTTTTAAACACATGAAATTGACACAGTAGCACAGTAGCACAGTGCTGTACACATTACAATTCATTCATTTCATTGCATTTAATTGCACACAATCCATGAAATTCAAACGAAGCAACCGCGATAAACACGTGTGCCTGGGGCGGTTAGCCACGTTAATGTCGTGTGGAGAACAGCAGCACACACGAAAACGGCAGCACCGGGATTTGTTTGAATGACGGCCGCTGCATCTGTAAATACCCAGTTTAAACACATTTATTTCTCTAATCTGGGTTTGGGGACTTGGATGCTAAAACTTAGATTTGCTGGCGGGGAAGAATATTTCATAGGGGACACATAGGGGTATTAAGGTGCATATGCCTACCAACTAATCAGACACCATTTGCGGGTAAAATTATGGGACAACCAGTAATGTTGCCCCAAAACATTTACACACATTTTAATACTTTTTCCCCTCAGTATCCAGTTTTAACATCCTGTTCCCGAAGTCTCAGTTCTGTACCTATGATGTATAAGAGGTACAAAACACACACATTGTCTTACAGTGCTGATAAGCCGCCAGGGACCCTGGCTGGCTACCCCCACCATCACACATGCTTATTACAATGTCACGGGAGACAAGAACTTAACCAAGGGATCAGGGATTTTTATTCCAACCGGAGAAAGCAAGCCCAACACAAAAACAAAAATCAGAGCTAAAATTAAAAACACTTAGGCATTCAGCGGGAATCCTAGCTGTCTACGCACTGAGCACCACATTGAAGTCTTACTGAGAGTTTGCTTCCGTACTCCATAGGGGTAGGGATCATCCAGACATCTGGTACAATTTGAGGTGTAGCACTTTCAAATCTACGCTGAAAAGTGCTGCCCTCTGCTTCTCCAGGAACACACCGTGTCGTAGCAGAAAGCACTTTCAAATTTTACAGTGTCTCCAACAGAGCCTCAGAGTACACTGCACACTTCACCTCTCTGGCAGGATCCGACAGATCTGTGGAGTGCTGATTGGGCTCTCCTTTTCTAGCTTCCCCACTCCCATAGGAAAGCATGGCAGATGGGATGGGGACTAATCACAGCACGGATGCTGTGCACGGACAAATCAGGTGGCGAGGGCTCATTTGCATGGGCCATGGGGACAGTTAAAGGAATTGTGGAGGGAAATAAAAACTAGCCAATGGGAGCAGGCCCCACCAGAGGGATTCGGCAATGGCTTCCCTTGGCTGACTGAACAGTACATTTCCTCCAGGGCTGGTGCTACTCTTGCTGGGGAGGCAACTATTTGTTCTGTTTTTCAGGTGAATGGCCCCCTGGCCTAATTTAGGCATGTAAAGGAAGGGTAACGCAGGTGTCTGGTGGCTATATGAGCCCAAAGGATTGGCAGATGCCAGGGACCAGAGTTAACCTTTACTTTACTGGTCACAGGGCCACTTTTCATCAAAGACAATATTGTAGAACTATTGTACCTGTTCTAGCAAAATTTTGGGGCTATGCACTAAGATGTGTGTTTCTGCGCCCGATTGGAAAATGTTTGCTCGGCCAATAAATAGTGAAGCCAAGCGTGGGATTCACTAACAAGTTCAGGGCATTTTGTACCGACCGAGCAAAAATCTGCACGATCACGCAAGCTTTCCCCCTCCCTCTTTTATCGCACTTAAACTTGTAAAGCGTGATAGCTGATAGAAAAAAAAGCCACCTGTAAGAACTGCATGGAGACGCTGCGTCTCCATGCACAGCTCTTACAGGCGACCATGAAGCATACATATACATTTTAAAAATAGTGTACATGTGCAGGGGGTCTCCTGAGCTGAACCACATTGGGGACCTACTTCATGAGATACAGGCCCCATTATGGGATACTAGTACCCCCTGTGCTTTTAAACCTCCCGCGTCACGTGACCGGGGGATTTAAATCCTGCAGGGGGATACTGGCACCCAATAACGGTGCCTGTATCTCATGAAGTAGGTGGTACCCATGGCTGAAACCAATGTGGTTCAGCTCAGGAAACACCCTGCTCATGTACACTAGTATCAAAACACATCACAATAAAAAAAATGTCATTACCGTTGCAGATAGCCGATTTGGTAATGACGCTGCATTAATATAATTTGGAGCAGGGGGTCTTCTGAGCTGAACCACATAGATTTCAGCCTGGGGGACCCCCCACTTCCCAAGTTACAGGCCCAGATATGGAGTGCCGTTATCTCCTTTATTATTTACATGTCACACGTCAAGCAACGTGGACGCTACAAAAATGGCGGTAACACTGGCATCCGATGCCCCAAACTGGGGCCTGTAACTCGGGAAGCAGGGGGTCCCTGAGCCATAAATCAATGCTTTTAAACTCAGGAGACCCCCTGCTCCCGCACACAATTAAAAAAATTACATTAAAGCAGCTTCATTACCTTAGCGACTATCCAATAAAGCAATGAAGGGGTTAAAGCACAATGGCATGTTGATTGGGGACAATTGTCCCAAATAAACATTGCACTACACAACACACCCACCCCCGTGCCCCCAACAACCCGTATACATACATAAAATATCTTAATTTTTCTTTTATGCACAGGAATTATATTAAAGGCTGGCGGTGTCCCTCGGATGGTCCCTGCAGGTGTTCGGGGTCCCCGCTTCCCTGCGGTACCAATCCTGTGCCCAAAAAATAAAAAACAAAAATAAATACTTTTAAATAAATACACCTCCCCCCCACACATACAGTACAATAATGGTCAAAATTACTATTATCCAGCTATGGATAATAGTGCATTTGCCCATTTAAAAACATTAAGCAGCATAAATAAGTAAATAAATTTGGCACTCACCCCTGCCTGGCTGCCACGATGAAGGCTGTCCTCATCCTCATCCCGTCCATTTCCTCCGTTGCTACAAACAATACAGAACATTAAAAAATACAATCTAATGTCCCCTAACCCTTTAATCACTTTAGCGTTTAGTAACCATTATAGTAATTAAGGGCTTAACCCACCCACCCGGGTTAATACTACCCCTCCCCAACTATCCACTCGGTAGGCCTAACACCCATCCTTGGGGCTTATACCCTCTTCACCCACCACCGCTACCTACAACAAACAGTAACACACATAACAGCCCCAATACGCACACCAAAGGCCCCCAATAAACAATTACAATAATTAATAATCAATAAAAAACCATAAAAACAAATATTTATTTATTTTACACACAGTATTAATATCCAAGGCCGGTGGGGGTCCAAGGGTGATCCCGATGGGTGTCAGCAGGCCCCACAGTGCACCCGGGGGGTACCCACGGTGTCTGGGGTCCTCCAGGTGGTCCCCGTGGGTCCCTGTGGGCCCCAATGGGGTCCACGGGATGTCCTGTGGGTGTCGGGGGGTCCCCAAGTCATCCCCACGGGTGTCTGGGAGCCTTTGGGTGGTTCCCACAGAGGTCTGGGGCCCTCAGGTGGTGCCCGTGGGTCTCCGGACCCACACAGCTTTGGGGTCCCCGGTTCTTCCCCACGTGTGTCCCCCATGGGTCTTCAGGTGGTACCCGTATGTGTCCAGGGGTCCTCAGAGGATCCTCGTGGGGCCCCACTGCCCTGCGGTACCAATCCTGTATTTATAAAAATAAATATGGCCTACATTTCAATAAATACAGCCCCCCGCCCCCACCAAAACACATACAGTACAGTAATAGGCAAAATAACTATTATCCAGATATGGACAATAGATTATTTGTCCATTATTAAACACAGAATTATCCATGCAGCATAAATAAAGTAAACTGAGTAAATGTTACTTTTATGCCTGTAGCACTTATTCCCATGACCTGTTATTTATACTATCTGTTATTTATTTGATTACCACATGTATTACCACTGTTAAGCGCTATGTACATTAATGGCGCTATATAAATAAAGACATACAATACAATACAAATAAAACAGTTGTACTTACCCCTGGCAATATGAAGGGCGTCCTCATCAGATTACTGCAGGTCCATCTCCTCCATTGCCAGAAAGCATACATACAGTAATAAATACAATCTAATGTCCCCTAGACCCATAATCACCTTAGCGGTTAATAACTGTGAAAGTAATTAAGGGGTTAACCCACATCAGCCACCCACCCAGGAGGCCTAACCACCCTCCCCAGGCAACCACCCCCACCCTTCATCCATTCATTGGTACATTTAATATGGGCATAATTGATCAATATATCAAGAAATGGTGAAGGATTAAAAAAAACAGGCACAAATAAAAAACATTACTTAGCCAAATAAAAGACACCACATAGCCAAATCATACACAGCACATCTATATATATGAGTGAAATAATGTTTGGATGTCTGTTTGTGCCCTCTGTGATTGGCCGGTGGATGGCAACACCCTATTGGCCTGCAGGGTGGCCTGACGTCACGGCCACGCCTATGCAGGGCATGACAGTCACACCACCCTCACACCGTGTGTGCCTCTTGGACTCACTCTCTTCACTCTCCATTTGGTGACTCACTCTCTTTACTCTCCTTGGTGACTGCCAGGACACTGGCTCCTACTCCTCCATTTCATCACTGCTGCTCCTCTCCACACACCTCAAGCCGTCATCCCACCTCTGTTAGCTGTGGCTTGCTGCCAGGGGCGCCGCGCAGCAAAAAACACCGCTATCCTCCCGACACCGTGTGCCACCCTCTGACAGAGAGCTACATGCCGTGCCTGAGCCTCCAGGTACCATCCACCCCCGCCACCGCCACCCTCCACCCACTGCTCCAACCCTCAACCTGCCCCGCCGCCTGACACCTTCCACCCGACCCGGCACCTCACAAACTCCATGCGTATTGTGAAGCCGTGCTTCTCCACTGGCACCACGACGCTACCTTTCCTCCCAGCGCATCCCTTCCCCCTCGGCACTCCCTTCCTCCTCGGTGCACCCTTCCCCCTCACCACCCTGGTTGTCCACGCGGGGTGGGAGATGGGTGCGGGGGGGAGCAGGGCAGTGGCAGGCGCAGCACGGCTGACTGTCCCCTGGGCGGGTGGTAGGGGGAGATGGGTAGCCTCCTGCTAGGATAGCTGCCTTTCCTCCCCCAAACCATCTCCTCTCCCCACTGGCACTCACCTCCAAACTTGCGCCTCCAACTCATGTCTGTGTGTGTATGGGAGTGTGTGTGTGTGTGTGTGTGTGTGTGTGTGTGTGTGTGTGTGTGTGTGTGTGTGTGTGTGTGTGTGTGTGTGTGTGTGTGTGTGTGTGTGTGTGTATGGAGACAATCTGTGTGGTGGGGGTGATGCAAGGGGGGCAATAATGTGAGGTGCAAGGGAGGGTAGAGTGATGTGAGGTGCAAGGGAGTGTAGAGTGATGTGAGGTGCAAGGGGGGGAGAGTGATGTGACGTGCAAGGCGGGGGACAGTGATGTGGGGGCCAGGGGGGGTGGAGAGTGATGTGGGGTGCAGGGAAGGGAGACCGCAGCTGTGAAGGAGGAAGGGGGAACGGAGCTTTGAAGAGGGGGGGAACGGAGCTGCGAAAGGGAACAGAGTTGTGAACGTGGGGGCCAGCGTTGAAGGGAGGTAAATCACGGGCAATGCCGGGTATATCAGCTAGTAGCCAAATAAAATACAGCACATATCAAAATCAAACACAGCCAAATAAAATAAAGCACATACTGTACAGTATCAAAATCAAACCCAGCAAAATAAAATACAGCACATATCATAATAAAACACACCACATAGCAAAATAAAATACAGGACAATGCCAATTAAATAGATAATAAATGCCAATAAAACAATTGAATGGAACGGTGGCACAGCCCATATAATCTGTGCATCATTTAATACTATGGGGGTCATGCACTAAGCAGTGATAAATGCTTTTAAGTGAGATAAAAAGCTATTATAGCGTGATATTGCCTGCTGAGAGATTCACAAAACAGTGATAAGTCTTTTAAGTAAGATAAATGCCTTTATAGCGTGATACTGTCTGCTATGAGATTCACAAAGCAGTGGTCAAAATAAAATAAACAATCACAAACAATCTCCTACAGCCATGGCCCCTTTTATTCTCCAACATCACCGCATTTTTCCGGGATTATTTTCAGAATGCCATGCACTTTACCGCACTTCACCCCGTTCATGCCGCGTTCATACCGCGTTCATACCGCATACAGTATATTCAATATTACGGGGGTCACGCGGTAAGTGGCGGAAAGGCACTTAGAGAAAATCAGGCCCTTTTCCTGCCTGGGATTGATGCCGGATGTCTCCGGAGCTGATACCCATTAATAGCAACACCGGAGCCCCCCAGCATGCATCTGAGGCAGGAAAAATGCATTTAAAGCCCACTTTATTACCTTAGCGGCTAACCGCTAAGGCAATGAAGGGGTTAACCAGCCGTTTCAGGTTTATTGTGGTTGGCGGGGGTGGGTGAAGGGGGTATTTGGCCCTTGTTGCTTGTGTAGGGCTTGCGGGGGGGGGGGGGGTTTGCGGGTGCACTTAACCCCTTCACGACCTTAGCGGTTAATACCGCTACGGTCATGAAGGGGTTAAGCCCTCCCGCTACCCACCCTCAAGCCCTAAACAACCACCGTTGGGGCTAATAACCCCTTCACCCACCCCCGCTAACCACAATAAAAAAAATACACACACAACAGCCCCACACTAAATAAATAAATAAATATATATATATATATATATCCAAACAAGAATGACCTAGGCGCAAGTAAAAACAAGAAAGAGACAAACATAGGGTAATACGTTCAAACAATTGGTCTATTGGATGGTAAGATATGCACTTACAACAGGTAGAATAAAATCAGGCCTTGTATCCACTCTGGGATCAGGAACGATGAATGATGATCCAGGACAGCCAGCAACAAGTCATCTACAGGAACCGTATCCTCGTGTGCAGTGTCACATATAAGAAGAGAAGTGGGACACATACATAGTGTAACACAGTTTATTGTAAAATTAATAAAAAGACAATAAAGTAAAATACTCACACTTTGTGAGTTTGGGTAAAAGCGTTTGAGAATTTAGAGCTTCTCACACTCATCAAGGGTAGGTATCCGTGGACTTATACACAGTTCCAGTTAACTCCTTGCACAATGTCCTTATAACCACATGCGATGTTATTGCCAAACTTCCAGGGGTATGGAGTCATTTATTTATGCACTCTCTGTAATGTCCAGAGCCTCTGAGGGCGGGGTACTCTTATAAATGTTGCAAACCCGTAGTTAAGGGCCGTGTGTCTCTGTGACTGCACCTAATGTGCTAGTAGTACTCACGCTACTTCAGGGGTATGGTGTGGCGTTTTTCCCCCTTCGTTGTTGTCCGTTTTGTTGGTCTGCGGACCACCCCGCTTCACTCACTGCTCCCGTCCTCCGTGGCTGTTCGCATGCACGCGGCGGCGTGGTGACGTCACGTCTCCTCGCGAGGTTACGTCTCCAAATCTCCCGGTCACTGTGTTAGTCTTCGTCCCTCACCAACTGATGCGAAAATATATACCGAGCAGGCACAACGATACAAATCACTGCCAGACAGCTGGATATTGCTGGCTAGTGTCCCCAATGTCCTGTGTTCACTCACAATGCTCCAAAAATCACGCCCTACGCGTTTCTCCTTTCGGCTTCGTCAGGGGCTGATCTCACTGTGTGTCCCTATTCCTGTGTAGATATACCCTCCTCCATTACGTGATTGGCTATCTAGTTAATTAGTAATTACAAAAAGCACCTCTCAGATTGAAATTCTCCATTCCGTTTTACATATGAAAGTGTTCTATAAGGGTTTAGCTTATTTCTTAATGTTAGCAATTTAAGTACATTTGAGTGTGTTACCAACATGTGAATAAAGCAAGTATTACAAGAGTCTATATATATTTGTTATCATTATAATTACACATAAACCTCTGATTCGAACTTTATAAAGAGCAATTAAATACAATTGATTAACCATTTGTGTCTTTCAATTTAAACAGGACTCACTATAGTTAAGTATTTTTTGGAAATACCTTCTTTAGAGAGGCTATATATTTGTATACCATATTATATACTTATACATTTTGCTGAACAATTTTGTATAAGTATTTTTAATTTGGATATATTATTCCACTTATTTTCAATATGTTACTCATAGGGGGGTGGTGTAAATGTAAAACTATTTACGTTAATTGTAACCACTGTGTGATATATGGGCATTTCAAATAGGATAATATGTATTTACATTCATTCATTAATTTTATACCTTTGGGTTACTTCGTTTGAGCCCAATGTATTTTATTGAGACCAAAACTTAACGACGTATTTTTTGGATATAAATTGACATGATGATGACTTATATATTATATCAAAATCCACAAATGGTTGCATATTTGCCAACTAATGCTAGGCAATGATTTATTACATGGCATATTTAATGGAGATACTATATTCAGGGCAGTAGCATATGTAGATATATCTTACTAATACATAACAATTCTTATACACAAGTTAGAGCTTAAATTTTCAAAGGTTATTTAACCACATCTTTATAGTCATATGAATGCATATCTTATTCTTATATTTGGGAGAGGGATAATTTTATCATAATTTCATCCACTTAGTTTTTTAGAGATTTGTATGTTGATCACAATGTAAGACATATATTTAACACAGATATTATCTAACACAGATATTATTTAATCTCTTAAAAAAGATCCCAGGTCTATGTCAATATTGAGACCTAGCGGAGTTAGTGTTTTGAGGGCATAGATCCAGTATGTTTCCTGTCTTGATATTTTATTCACGGGGTTACCCCCTCTCCAGCTAGGTCTAATTTTCTCGATACCCACAAATTTTAGACCTTTAGGGTCCTGACCATGGAAATCTTTAAAGTGTTTTGACACACTGTGTTGCTGTAAACCCCTTTCTATGTTTCTTACATGTTCCGCTATGCGGATTTTCAATTTTCTTGTAGTTCTCCCAATATATTGTTTGTTGCAAGGGCATTGCAACAGATAAACTACAAAGCTTGAGTTACAATCGATCATGTCTTTTATGTCATACTGCACCGACACACTTTATTCGAGCAAATACCCAGTATGTACCTGGCAGATACCTGGAATGCGCCGCTCCTCACCTCTGACAAGCCCCGTTGTGTTTGCCTACCCAGCCTGGGTTCATGCCTGGCTGACGGGCGGCTGATCTGTTAAATGATAATGATTAGGATTTAATAGGCTGCAATGCTTCGCGTGTCTACCAGATGGCATAAATTCATGAATTGTAATGCAGTATATATATATATACTGTGCAGTATTGCAGCCAGCGGGAATAAAATGCTTCAATCCCTGCCTGGAAAATACCTCAATGCACTCGGGCAGAAAACAGTCACAAACCTCAATACACCCGGGTATACCCGAATTCGTGGGACTAGCCGAGCTCGAATAAAGTGTGTCGCCAGTGTAAGTGTCATTTGTGACTTCTGATCTAATCGATTTGTAACTCTTTACTGAGTTTGGATGAAGTTTGCAACCTTTACACATTTGACATTTAAAAAACCCTGTCGTTATAGTGACGGGTTTCACATTGTCCTTTTTTAAACAACTGGGGGCTAGTCTTTGCTTTAAATTGCCTGCCCTAGTAAAGATAATCTCCGGTTTGGACGGTAGAATCTGCTGTAACATAGGGTCTTTATGTAGAATGCCCCAATGTTTATGAACAATCCTCCTAATGTCACTAGCAGAATTACTATATCTCGTCACAAATGGGATTGATGTTTTACCCTCTTCTCCCCTCTTTGTGACTCTAGTTTTATATTGTATTAGTTCTGCTCTATCCATCAAAGAAACTCTCTTATATGCATCCTCTACTGTATCTTTTTTGTAGTTTCTCTCATCAAATTTAACCATTAGATCTTTCGCCTGTTCGTCAAATACATGCTTTTTTGAGCAATTACGTCTAATTCTTTGCATCTGACCCAATGGGATGTTATTAATCCATTTTTCGGAATGTCCGCTATTACCCAGTAAAAAGTTATTGGTGTCAACACTTTTAATATATGTTTTCGTTTCGATCTGTCCATCTTCTATATAGATAAGCAGATCTAGGAACTCGATCTGTTTGTTACTGTACTTCATCGTGAACTTCAGATTATATGGATTATTATTTAATCCAGCTAGAAACACCTCCAAAAGATCTGTGCTACCCTCCCAAATCAGGAGGATATCGTCTATGTAACGATGCCATGATACCAAGTTTGCGCCAAACGCGTGATTGGACCAAATATACTGGTCCTCCCACATACCCATAAAGATATTTGCATAATTTGGCGCAAACTTGGTACCCATGGCAGTGCCCCTCACCTGGAGATAGAACTTGTCATCATTCCAGATGTAGTTGTGACTCAAGATGAAACTGATGCAGTCTATAATAAAATCTACCTGTGATGAATCTAGAATTTTGCTGTTCGTCAAGTTATTTCTAACAGCAGTGCACCCTTGTAGATGGTCAATTACTGTATAGAGCGAACATACATCACATGTCACTAACACATAACTGTCCTTCCACTCAATATCCTGTAAAATATTGAGAACCTGAATTGTGTCTTTTAGATATGATTTCAACTTACTTACAGGTTCCTTTAGGAAGTGGTCAATATAACCAGATAGATTTGACGTGAGGGCCTTAATTCCCGACACTATGGGACGACCTGGTGGGTGGATGGGATCCTTGTGGAGCTTTGGCAAGTAATAAAATATGGGAATTCTGGGAGATTCTATATATAAAAATTCCCACTCACTTTTGTTTAGTATACCATCCTTAAGACCTCTATTAAGTAATCCCAACAATTCTGTCTGGAACTTCTCAGTTGGATTGCTTTCCAATGGTTTGTATGTTACCGTATCTCCCAAGAGTCTTAATGACTCCAGATCATAATCTTGTCTGTTGAGGATCACCACCCCTCCCCCCTTATCTGCAGTTTTGATTACAATATCGTCTCTTCCCATTAGTTCTTGGACCGCATCAAGTTCCTTTTTGGTCATGTTCTTATGGATACTATGTTTTTTCTTTCCTTCTAGTTTCTCCATATCCTCCTGCACTAATTTACTGAATGTATCAATATGTCCTCCCCTTAGGTAGCTAGGGTAGAACAGTGATTTCTTTTTACATGCAGTATGTATAAATCTTTCATTAATTGTGGTGTTTTCGTTTCTTACTTCCTGTGTCACATTTTGTTTCATGAAGTACTCAAATTGAAAATGCCTAATTTATGGGTATCTACAGTGCTGGTTTTTTTGGTGGCTTTAACCCCTCCTCTAGTCCCTCTTTTAGTGGACTTTCTATTTTCCTTTTGCGGGGTGACGATGTTTTGTGCATCGTCTGGGGTTGTGTCCTTTCTCCCCCCGCTCCCCCTCCTGGTTTGTCTTTTTCCTGTCTCCTCTCTAAAAAAGACCTGGATTCTGCAGATGTTGTTGGTTTTTCTACTTCTTCAAACACCTCCTCTATATCCTCATCTTTACGTGTATGGTTCTGTGGGGCTTGTTTTTTATAGTTCCCTTTCCAACTTTGTTTTCTAGGTCTATATTCCCCAGAGCCTCGTCTATCTCTATCATGCCAATATCTACCCCTATTATCTCCCCAATGATGATAATCTTTTTTATAATGATAATTAGATTTTGGGGCATAATATTGGCTATTGCTCACATTTTGATGGCCTGTTTGGTTTTGTGGGGGTTTATTGTCTTTAGATTCAACACTGGGCTCTTTTTTATTTTATTTCCAAGTTCTATAACAATTGTTTTGATAATCCTCTTTATCCCTCCTTGCTTTTCTCTGTTTACGTAATTTTGTATCTCTTTCATTTTTATCAACCCTCAATTTAACTTTCTTCTCTATTTCCTTGTATTTTGAATCCTGATTGATTAGATCTAGTTTATTTTCTATCAATTTAATTTCTTCCTCAAATTTCACTAAACTTTTATTGCGGTGCGTAATTAAAAATTTCATTAGTTCCATTGATGCCTGGTCTAGAATTTTATTCCATTCATTCATAAATTCAATATTGTCCTGATCTGTGGTTGGATCTTTAAAGATCCTCAGACCTCTTGGGATTCTATTGGTAGCAATATAATGCTCCAATGATCTAACGTCCCAAATGGTCTTAGTCTCCTTAATTAATATTTGTTCTAGTTTAAGGAAAATTGATTCCAGATTTTCTTCTTCACCTGTAGTGCTTTCTAATCTTACATCGTCTGAAAAGATAATATCGATATCTACTGCTCTATGATTCCTCATATAAAATATAGAGTCTGGCTTTACATTAGTGGCCATAATTAGCCTAATGTGGTGCTGCTATATGTACCGTGGAAGAAATAATACAAAAATGGAAAACTACAATAAGCGCAATCACAATTAGACAAATAATGATATTAAACCACATATATAGGAGGGTATACTACCTCACAATCTAGCTTTCCCTGATTAAGTCTGCAGCCAAAAGGTCTACCGCTCCACGGGCTGGTAAAAAGGAAAATCCAAACAAGAATGACCTAGGCGCAAGTAAAAACAAGAAAGAGACAAACATAGGGTAATACGTTCAAACAATTGGTCTATTGGATGGTAAGATATGCACTTACAACAGGTAGAATAAAATCAGGCCTTGTATCCACTCTGGGATCAGGAACGATGAATGATGATCCAGGACAGCCAGCAACAAGTCATCTACAGGAACCGTATCCTCGTGTGCAGTGTCACATATAAGAAGAGAAGTGGGACACATACATAGTGTAACACAGTTTATTGTAAAATTAATAAAAAGACAATAAAGTAAAATACTCACACTTTGTGAGTTTGGGTAAAAGCGTTTGAGAATTTAGAGCTTCTCACACTCATCAAGGGTAGGTATCCGTGGACTTATACACAGTTCCAGTTAACTCCTTGCACAATGTCCTTATAACCACATGCGATGTTATTGCCAAACTTCCAGGGGTATGGAGTCATTTATTTATGCACTCTCTGTAATGTCCAGAGCCTCTGAGGGCGGGGTACTCTTATAAATGTTGCAAACCCGTAGTTAAGGGCCGTGTGTCTCTGTGACTGCACCTAATGTGCTAGTAGTACTCACGCTACTTCAGGGGTATGGTGTGGCGTTTTTCCCCCTTCGTTGTTGTCCGTTTTGTTGGTCTGCGGACCACCCCGCTTCACTCACTGCTCCCGTCCTCCGTGGCTGTTCGCATGCACGCGGCGGCGTGGTGACGTCACGTCTCCTCGCGAGGTTACATCTCCAAATCTCCCGGTCACTGTGTTAGTCTTCGTCCCTCACCAACTGATGCGAAAATATGTACCGAGCAGGCACAACGATACAAATCACTGCCAGACAGCTGGATATTGCTGGCTAGTGTCCCCAATGTCCTGTGTTCACTCACAATGCTCCAAAAATCACGCCCTACGCGTTTCTCCTTTCGGCTTCGTCAGGGGCTGATCTCACTGTGTGTCCCTATTCCTGTGTAGATATACCCTCCTCCATTACGTGATTGGCTATCTAGTTAATTAGTAATTACAAAAAGCACCTCTCAGATTGAAATTCTCCATTCCGTTTTACATATGAAAGTGTTCTATAAGGGTTTAGCTTATTTCCTAATGTTAGCAATTTAAGTATAGTGAGTCCTGTTTAAATTGAAAGACACAAATGGTTAATCAATTGTATTTAATTGCTCTTTATAAGGTTCGAATCAGAGGTTTATGTGTAATTATAATGATAACAAATATATATAGACTCTTGTAATACTTGCTTTATTCACATGTTGGTAACACACTCAAATGTACTTAAATTGCTAACATTAGGAAATAAGCTAAACCCTTATAGAACACTTTCATATGTAAAACGGAATGGAGAATTTCAATCTGAGAGGTGCTTTTTGTAATTACTAATTAACTAGATAGCCAATCACGTAATGGAGGAGGGTATATCTACACAGGAATAGGGACACACAGTGAGATCAGCCCCTGACGAAGCCGAAAGGAGAAACGCGTAGGGCGTGATTTTTGGAGCATTGTGAGTGAACACAGGACATTGGGGACACTAGCCAGCAATATCCAGCTGTCTGGCAGTGATTTGTATCGTTGTGCCTGCTCGGTACATATTTTCGCATCAGTTGGTGAGGGACGAAGACTAACACAGTGACCGGGAGATTTGGAGACGTAACCTCGCGAGGAGACGTGACGTCACCACGCCGCCGCGTGCATGCGAACAGCCACGGAGGACGGGAGCAGTGAGTGAAGCGGGGTGGTCCGCAGACCAACAAAACGGACAACAACGAAGGGGGAAAAATGCCACACCATACCCCTGAAGTAGCGTGAGTACTACTAGCACATTAGGTGCAGTCACAGAGACACACGGCCCTTAACTACGGGTTTGCAACATTTATAAGAGTACCCCGCCCTCAGAGGCTCTGGACATTACAGAGAGTGCATAAATAAATGACTCCATACCCCTGGAAGTTTGGCAATAACATCGCATGTGGTTATAAGGACATTGTGCAAGGAGTTAACTGGAACTGTGTATAAGTCCACGGATACCTACCCTTGATGAGTGTGAGAAGCTCTAAATTCTCAAACGCTTTTACCCAAACTCACAAAGTGTGAGTATTTTACTTTATTGTCTTTTTATTAATTTTACAATAAACTGTGTTACACTATGTATGTGTCCCACTTCTCTTCTTATATGTGACACTGCACACGAGGATACGGTTCCTGTAGATGACTTGTTGCTGGCTGTCCTGGATCATCATTCATCGTTCCTGATCCCAGAGTGGATACAAGGCCTGATTTTATTCTACCTGTTGTAAGTGCATATCTTACCATCCAATAGACCAATTGTTTGAACGTATTACCCTATGTTTGTCTCTTTCTTGTTTTTACTTGCGCCTACACTGGCGACACACTTTATTCGAGCTTGGCTAGTCCCACGAATTCGGGTATACCCGGGTGTATTGAGGTTTGTGACTGTTTTCTGCCCGAGTGCATTGAGGTATTTTCCAAGCAGGGATTGAAGCATTTTATTCCCGCTGGCTGCAATACTGCACAGTATATATATATATACTGCATTACAATTCATGAATTTATGCCATCTGGTAGACACGCGAAGCATTGCAGCCTATTAAATCCTAATCATTATCATTTAACAGATCAGCCGCCCGTCAGCCAGGCATGAACCCAGGCTGGGAAGGCAAACGCAACGGGGCTTGTCAGAGGTGAGGAGCGGCGCATTCCAGGTATCTGCCAGGTACATACTGGGTATTTGCTCGAATAAAGTGTGTCGGTGCAGTAGGTCATTCTTGTTTGGATTTTCCTTTTTACCAGCCCGTGGAGCGGTAGACCTTTTGGCTGCAGACTTAATCAGGGAAAGCTAGATTGTGAGGTAGTATACCCTCCTATATATGTGGTTTAATATCATTATTTGTCTAATTGTGATTGCGCTTATTGTAGTTTTCCATTTTTGTATTATTTCTTCCACGGTACATATAGCAGCACCACATTAGGCTAATTATGGCCACTAATGTAAAGCCAGACTCTATATTTTATATGAGGAATCATAGAGCAGTAGATATCGATATTATCTTTTCAGACGATGTAAGATTAGAAAGCACTACAGGTGAAGAAGAAAATCTGGAATCAATTTTCCTTAAACTAGAACAAATATTAATTAAGGAGACTAAGACCATTTGGGACGTTAGATCATTGGAGCATTATATTGCTACCAATAGAATCCCAAGAGGTCTGAGGATCTTTAAAGATCCAACCACAGATCAGGACAATATTGAATTTATGAATGAATGGAATAAAATTCTAGACCAGGCATCAATGGAACTAATGAAATTTTTAATTACGCACCGCAATAAAAGTTTAGTGAAATTTGAGGAAGAAATTAAATTGATAGAAAATAAACTAGATCTAATCAATCAGGATTCAAAATACAAGGAAATAGAGAAGAAAGTTAAATTGAGGGTTGATAAAAATGAAAGAGATACAAAATTACGTAAACAGAGAAAAGCAAGGAGGGATAAAGAGGATTATCAAAACAATTGTTATAGAACTTGGAAACAAAATAAAAAAGAGCCCAGTGTTGAATCTAAAGACAATAAACCCCCACAAAACCAAACAGGCCATCAAAATGTGAGCAATAGCCAATATTATGCCCCAAAATCTAATTATCATTATAAAAAAAGATTATCATCATTGGGGAGATAATAGGGGTAGATATTGGCATGATAGAGATAGACGAGGCTCTGGGGAATATAGACCTAGAAAACAAAGTTGGAAAGGGAACTATAAAAAACAAGCCCCACAGAACCATACACGTAAAGATGAGGATATAGAGGAGGTGTTTGAAGAAGTAGAAAAACCAACAACATCTGCAGAATCCAGGTCTTTTTTAGAGAGGAGACAGGAAAAAGACAAACCAGGAGGGGGAGCGGGGGGAGAAAGGACACAACCCCAGACGATGCACAAAACATCGTCACCCCGCAAAAGGAAAATAGAAAGTCCACTAAAAGAGGGACTAGAGGAGGGGTTAAAGCCACCAAAAAACCCAGCACTGTAGATACCCATAAATTAGGCATTTTCAATTTGAGTGATGTTGACTTAACATCAGAACAAAGTCTGTACTGGGCAAAGGTATGGCATTTGCCCCTAGCAGTAGAATAAATGTTTTTAACACATACATAGATATTAGCAAATTTGCAAGGAACTTGACATTAAAAAAGTACTTCATGAAACAAAATGTGACACAGGAAGTAAGAAACGAAAACACCACAATTAATGAAAGATTTATACATACTGCATGTAAAAAGAAATCACTGTTCTACCCTAGCTACCTAAGGGGAGGACATATTGATACATTCAGTAAATTAGTGCAGGAGGATATGGAGAAACTAGAAGGAAAGAAAAAACATAGTATCCATAAGAACATGACCAAAAAGGAACTTGATGCGGTCCAAGAACTAATGGGAAGAGACGATATTGTAATCAAAACTGCAGATAAGGGGGGAGGGGTGGTGATCCTCAACAGACAAGATTATGATCTGGAGTCATTAAGACTCTTGGGAGATACGGTAACATACAAACCATTGGAAAGCAATCCAACTGAGAAGTTCCAGACAGAATTGTTGGGATTACTTAATAGAGGTCTTAAGGATGGTATACTAAACAAAAGTGAGTGGGAATTTTTATATATAGAATCTCCCAGAATTCCCATATTTTATTACTTGCCAAAGCTCCACAAGGATCCCATCCACCCACCAGGTCGTCCCATAGTGTCGGGAATTAAGGCCCTCACGTCAAATCTATCTGGTTATATTGACCACTTCCTAAAGGAACCTGTAAGTAAGTTGAAATCATATCTAAAAGACACAATTCAGGTTCTCAATATTTTACAGGATATTGAGTGGAAGGACAGTTATGTGTTAGTGACATGTGATGTATGTTCGCTCTATACAGTAATTGACCATCTACAAGGGTGCACTGCTGTTAGAAATAACTTGACGAACAGCAAAATTCTAGATTCATCACAGGTAGATTTTATTATAGACTGCATCAGTTTCATCTTGAGTCACAACTACATCTGGAATGATGACAAGTTCTATCTCCAGGTGAGGGGCACTGCCATGGGTCCAAGTTTGCGCCAAATTATGCAAATATCTTTATGGGTATGTGGGAGGACCAGTATATTTGGTCCAATCACGCGTTTGGCGCAAACTTGGTATCATGGCATCGTTACATAGACGATATCCTCCTGATTTGGGAGGGTAGCACAGATCTTTTGGAGGTGTTTCTAGCTGGATTAAATAATAATCCATATAATCTGAAGTTCACGACGAAGTACAGTAACAAACAGATCGAGTTCCTAGATCTGCTTATCTATATAGAAGATGGACAGATCGAAACGAAAACATATATTAAAAGTGTTGACACCAATAACTTTTTACTGGGTAATAGCGGACATTCCGAAAAATGGATTAATAACATCCCATTGGGTCAGATGCAAAGAATTAGACGTAATTGCTCAAAAAAGCATGTATTTGACGAACAGGCGAAAGATCTAATGGTTAAGTTTGATGAGAGAAACTACAAAAAAGATACAGTAGAGGATGCATATAACAGAGTTTCTTTGATGGATAGAGCAGAACTAATACAATATAAAACTAGAGTCACAAAGAGGGGAGAAGAGGGTAAAACATCAATCCCATTTGTGACGAGATATAGTAATTCTGCTAGTGACATTAGGAGGATTGTTCATAAACATTGGGGCATTCTACATAAAGACCCTATGTTACAGCAGATTCTACCGTCCAAACCGGAGATTATCTTTACTAGGGCAGGCAATTTAAAGCAAAGACTAGCCCCCAGTTGTTTAAAAAAGGACAATGTGAAACCCGTCACTATAACGACAGGGTTTTTTAAATGTCAAATGTGTAAAGGTTGCAAACTTCATCCAAACTCAGTAAAGAGTTACAAATCGATTAGATCAGAAGTCACAAATGACACTTATGACATAAAAGACATGATCGATTGTAACTCAAGCTTTGTAGTTTATCTGTTGCAATGCCCTTGCAACAAACAATATATTGGGAGAACTACAAGAAAATTGAAAATCCGCATAGCGGAACATGTAAGAAACATAGAAAGGGGTTTACAGCAACACAGTGTGTCAAAACACTTTAAAGATTTCCATGGTCAGGACCCTAAAGGTCTAAAATTTGTGGGTATCGAGAAAATTAGACCTAGCTGGAGAGGGGGTAACCCCGTGAATAAAATATCAAGACAGGAAACATACTGGATCTATGCCCTCAAAACACTAACTCCGCTAGGTCTCAATATTGACATAGACCTGGGATCTTTTTTAAGAGATTAAATAATATCTGTGTTAGATAATATCTGTGTTAAATATATGTCTTACATTGTGATCAACATACAAATCTCTAAAAAACTAAGTGGATGAAATTATGATAAAATTATCCCTCTCCCAAATATAAGAATAAGATATGCATTCATATGACTATAAAGATGTGGTTAAATAACCTTTGAAAATTTAAGCTCTAACTTGTGTATAAGAATTGTTATGTATTAGTAAGATATATCTACATATGCTACTGCCCTGAATATAGTATCTCCATTAAATATGCCATGTAATAAATCATTGCCTAGCATTAGTTGGCAAATATGCAACCATTTGTGGATTTTGATATAATATATAAGTCATCATCATGTCAATTTATATCCAAAAAATACGTCGTTAAGTTTTGGTCTCAATAAAATACATTGGGCTCAAACGAAGTAACCCAAAGGTATAAAATTAATGAATGAATGTAAATACATATTATCCTATTTGAAATGCCCATATATCACACAGTGGTTACAATTAACGTAAATAGTTTTACATTTACACCACCCCCCTATGAGTAACATATTGAAAATAAGTGGAATAATATATCCAAATTAAAAATACTTATACAAAATTGTTCAGCAAAATGTATAAGTATATAATATGGTATACAAATATATAGCCTCTCTAAAGAAGGTATTTCCAAAAAATACTTAACTATAGTGAGTCCTGTTTAAATTGAAAGACACAAATGGTTAATCAATTGTATTTAATTGCTCTTTATAAAGTTCGAATCAGAGGTTTATGTGTAATTATAATGATAACAAATATATATAGACTCTTGTAATACTTGCTTTATTCACATGTTGGTAACACACTCAAATGTACTTAAATTGCTAACATTAGGAAATAAGCTAAACCCTTATAGAACACTTTCATATGTAAAACGGAATGGAGAATTTCAATCTGAGAGGTGCTTTTTGTAATTACTAATTAACTAGATAGCCAATCACGTAATGGAGGAGGGTATATCTACACAGGAATAGGGACACACAGTGAGATCAGCCCCTGACGAAGCCGAAAGGAGAAACGCGTAGGGCGTGATTTTTGGAGCATTGTGAGTGAACACAGGACATTGGGGACACTAGCCAGCAATATCCAGCTGTCTGGCAGTGATTTGTATCGTTGTGCCTGCTCGGTACATATTTTCGCATCAGTTGGTGAGGGACGAAGACTAACACAGTGACCGGGAGATTTGGAGACGTAACCTCGCGAGGAGACGTGACGTCACCACGCCGCCGCGTGCATGCGAACAGCCACGGAGGACGGGAGCAGTGAGTGAAGCGGGGTGGTCCGCAGACCAACAAAACGGACAACAACGAAGGGGGAAAAACGCCACACCATACCCCTGAAGTAGCGTGAGTACTACTAGCACATTAGGTGCAGTCACAGAGACACACGGCCCTTAACTACGGGTTTGCAACATTTATAAGAGTACCCCGCCCTCAGAGGCTCTGGACATTACAGAGAGTGCATAAATAAATGACTCCATACCCCTGGAAGTTTGGCAATAACATCGCATGTGGTTATAAGGACATTGTGCAAGGAGTTAACTGGAACTGTGTATAAGTCCACGGATACCTACCCTTGATGAGTGTGAGAAGCTCTAAATTCTCAAACGCTTTTACCCAAACTCACAAAGTGTGAGTATTTTACTTTATTGTCTTTTTATTAATTTTACAATAAACTGTGTTACACTATGTATGTGTCCCACTTCTCTTCTTATATGTGACACTGCACACGAGGATACGGTTCCTGTAGATGACTTGTTGCTGGCTGTCCTGGATCATCATTCATCGTTCCTGATCCCAGAGTGGATACAAGGCCTGATTTTATTCTACCTGTTGTAAGTGCATATCTTACCATCCAATAGACCAATTGTTTGAACGTATTACCCTATGTTTGTCTCTTTCTTGTTTTTACTTGCGCCTAGGTCATTCTTGTTTGGATTTTCCTTTTTACCAGCGTGGAGCGGTAGACCTTTTGGCTGCAGACTTAATCAGGGAAAGCTAGATTGTGAGGCAGTATACCCTCCTATATATGTGGTTTAATATCATTATTTGTCTAATTGTGATTGCGCTTATTGTAGTTTTCCATATATATATATATATATATATATATATATATATATATATATATATATATATATATATATATATATATATATATTGTGACAAACGCCCCTCTTTTGTAGTGCTGACGTCTGTCTGGGTTCTTCCCGACACAGTCTTCTATGGTTAATTATACATCAAAACAGGATCATGCAAAGTATTATATTGCTTAAGTCAGGCTTCTGCCTGCTTTATTTTCATCCGAGTAAGGTACTGCAGCTTTAACATGTGTAGGTTAGAGCCACTCAGACATTTTCATTCAGCAGTTCACTTTATCAGTGTCATAGCATTTCACACAGTGTCACTTTTAAGAAATAAAAACCAAATCATATAAAGAAATCTTATCCCTTTCAGGGAACTAACTACACATCAGAATCAGCCTCTAACTGCGAACTAACTGGGCCAACTAACCTGGTTCCCCAGCTTAAAGCAATGCCCTCTCATTTAGGATCACTAGATACAGCACAGTCTTTTAGCAACAGCAATAAACATTTGTTTTGTTTTGTTTTGTCTTATCTGTTCGTGGTGGGAATACGGTCCCAAGTGTCCAGGCAAATCCTCTGGTACTGTGATACTTGGAAGGGCCGTCCACCCCGAACTGGATTCCGGGGAGCAGCGATACCCCCAGCCTCCAGGCTCTAAGGAGAGAGAGTGAAATGCAAAACCTCTCTGCTCTAAATACCTGTGCATGTGATTAGAAGAACAGGTGAGGGAGAACTAGACATATTGTAATCTGTGGTCTGGATTTTCCATCCAGCTGCCTGAGTAAATGGGAAGCTGTGGAATGGATCATTTTTAACTATTCCTGCACTTTCTGACCTAAAATGGGCAGAAAGCTGCCTAACATCTTTGGACAATGTCACATATCCCCCTCCCCAGCTCACACCTACTGGGGTGAGCGGCCATGGACCTCACTGGGGTGAGCGTCCTAACTGAAATACTTGAGCTAACTCCTCAGTACAATATTAAGTATTCACATGACACGAATATGAACTTTTTCCATGGCAATTATGGACAATAGGTTTCGTCATAAGAGACTATACTTGGCAAATATATTTTGTTGCTCTCTATTAGGGAACTATTTTGAAAAATAAGTGTCTAGCACAAATTCTTACAACCCAGGATATGCTAAATATATTCACAAAACCAGACAATTTCTATTACCTCCCTGGGTTTTTCTACTCTAGAATATGAACCTCATTATATATTTACCAACCGAAAAGGGCATTTTTTTTTTTTATATATATATTGTAAGCTACCAATAATTTGATTTTTTTTTTTTTATACTACAGCCTTGTAATCTTAAGGGCCATCAACCCTGTATTTCAGTTTTAGGATAGCAATCGATTTGTCAGACTTAATCTGTTTTTCATCCCTGGTGGCAATTACGGTGTTGACCTTTTCCAGCCTAGTCGTCACCTCTTCCAGCTCACTCCGTAAGAGAGACTCTGTTTTCTTCAAAGCCTCGTACTCGTGTAAAGCTGGAAGTATACACCTCTGTAACTCGGCGTTCGCTTCTCGCACCTTATTGTTAGATTCTTGCTCCTTCTTCCAACATTCTCGCTCCTTCACCACATCCTGCCACAGGACTTCATAATTATGGCGGGCAGCTTGGAGTGCAGAAACCAAAGCCTCTTTATCCTGGTTCAAGGATTCAGCTTCCCTTTGTTCCTCCTTTTCCTTTGCCACTGTTCCCGTGACAATTCTGCCGGTCACTCCGGCCTGCAGCACATCTCAGGGCCTTTCTGACGCATGTCCTGACAGCGCAGGTTCAAGTGGCTCGGTCACTTCCCCTGTGACTTGAGGAACAGTTTTCTTTTTATTCTTCTTTCTTTTTGCTTTATTAGCTCCAGAGATATCAGTGGTACTGGGCAGACACTCACTGGTAGCTTCCACTTCTTGCTTGCACTCACAGGGCATTGCTTGCTTTTGCAGCTGTTTGTCTTTGAATATTTTGGGGCACACATCTTTCATGTGCCTTACTTCACGACAGGCCCAGCATACTAAATTCATCTGTGGGTACGGCTCTCCTCCTGGGGCCACATACGAGTCGTCGTCATCATCATCGTATGGCCTGAAGGGACACTGTTTTTCAAGATTACGTGCATTGCAAAACAAACATTCCACGTTGGCCATTTTAGAAACCCGGCAGAGACAATTTGCTAGCTGCAATTTCACTCACTTCAGCAACTTACATACAGCACTTGCTAGCTGCAAATTCACTCACTTCAGCAAAAGGCATTAGCTTTACAAACAGCACTTGCTAGATGCAAAAAAATTTTCTTCAGCAAAACATTTTGGTTTTCTGTTTGGGTTCAGGGTGCTATTGCATCCACACTTCGCACATTTTCTGTGTATGCTAGAAGCACAACTGATATACACAGTGGGACAGACTTCACTCATAGAATCTGTACTTTAGTTCAGCTGGGCGGCCATTTCAAAGCCCCGCATTTATTTGCAAACCCACAAACTTTTTAGTGTCGACCCGCATTCTCCACCATATGTGACAAACGCCCCTCTTTTGTAGTGCTGACGTCTGTCTGGGTTCTTCCCGACACAGTCTTCTAGGGTTAATTATACAACAAACAGGATCATGCAAAGTATTATATTGCTTAAGTCAGGCTTCTGCCTGCTTTATTTTCATCCGAGTAAGGTACTGCAGCTTTAACATGTGTAGGTTAGAGGCACTCAGACATTTTCATTCAGCAGTTCACTTTATCAGTGTCATAGCATTTCACACAGTGTCACTTTTAAGAAATAAAAACCAAATCATTTAATGAAATCCTATCCCTTTCAGGGAACTAACTACACATCAGAATCAGCCTCAAACTGCAAACTAACTGGGCCAACTAACCTGGTACCCCAGCTTAAAACAATGCCCTCTCATTTAGGATCACTAGATACAGCACAGTCTTTTAGCAACAGCAATAAACATTTGTTTTGTTTTGTCTTATCTGTTCGTGGTGGGAACACGGTCCCAAGTGTCCAGGCAAATCCTCTGGTACTGTGATACTTGGAGGGGCCGTCCACCCCGAACTGAATTCCGGGGAGCAGCGATACCCCCAGCCTCCAGGCTCTAAGGAGAGAGAGTGAAATGCAAAACCTCTCTGCTCTAAATACCTGTGCATGTGATTAGAAGAGCAGGTGAGGGAGAACTAGAGCCATTGTAATCTGTTGTCTGGATTTTCCATCCAGCTGCCTGAGTTAATGGGAAGCTGTGGAATGGATCATTTTGAACTATTCCTGCACTTTCTGACCTAAAATGGGGCAGAAAGCTGCCTAACATCTTTGGACTATGTCACAATATATATATATATATATATATATATATATATATATATATATATATATATATATATATATATATATATATATATATATATATAGTGTTCGACAATGCTATACATTTACACGCCCGGGGCGTGTGGATTTAACCTCCGGGTGAGTAAATATTGGCCCAAGCAGCACACGTGTGTTTTTTTAAATTTCCCCCGCTCGCGCTGCTGTTTTTCCCGTTGTTTTGGATACAAAAAAAAAGCCGAAGGCGGGTTCATGTTGTTGGGGGAGATTACCCCGCCTCCAGCTCTCTGAGCATTGCCTTCGCTCCTCCCCCGCCTCTCAGCAATACTATACTTTCCCTCCTCAGCGCTTCCACTCCTCCCCCTTCCGGCAGCCAGCCCCTTGCGTGCCCCTGTCTGCCAAAGGCCCCTGCAGGGCCATCTGTTGACCCCTCCCCCTCCCATCGGGCCATCTGCCACCCCCCCACCCCAATCTCTCCCAGCCTCCATGACCCCCCCTCACACCAATCTCTCCCGGCCTCCGTGACCCCCCCCTCACCCCAATCTCTCCCGGCCTCCGTGACCCCCCCTCACCCCAATCTCTCCCGGCCTCCGTGACCCCCCCCTCACCCCAATCTCTCCCGGCCTCCGTGACCCCCCCTCACCCCAATCTCTCCCGGCCTCCATGACCACCCCCTCGCCACAATTTCTCCCGACCTCTGTGACTCCCCCTCACCAGAATCTCCCCCCGATACCCCAAATCTCCCCACTCACTCCCGATCTCGTGTGGCAGCTCCACCAGATCGGTGACCCGGAAGGTCTCCTCCACCAACAGCCCTGATCTGAGGCTGCTGCTGCCGCCCCCATGTCCCGGCATGTCTGACACCCGGTGACCCGCAGCGACAGCCGCTGAGGGCAACACACAGCCTGCCCCCCGCCTCTTCTCCCTCTCTCCGTGGGATATGGCGCTCTCCGGGTGAGACCACAGCGCTCCCAAGGTGTGTAGAGGGGGGGGATAGTGTGTGTGTGTGTGTGTGTGTGTGTGTGTGTGTGTGTGTGTGTGTGTGTGTGTGTGTGTGTGTGTGTGTGTGTGTGTGTGTGTGTGTGTGTGTGTGTGTGTGTGTGTGTGTGTGTGTAGGGGGGGAGAAAGAGAGAAAGTGTGTGTGCATGGGAGATTGTGTGTGTGTGTGTGTGTGTGTAGTATACCAGAAGTGTCACATCACCCCACCCAATCACCCTCCCAATCCCCCCAATCATCACCCCCCCAATAACCCCATTCACCCCCCCAATCACTCCAATCACCCCCCCATCATCCCAATCATCCCACCCCCCCAATCACCCCACCCCCCAATCACCCCATCACCCCCCCACCCCATCACCCCCCACCCAATCACACCGTCACCCCATCACCCCGTCACCCCACCCAGTCACCCCATCACCCCCCCAACCCATCACCCCGTCACCCCACCCAGTCACCCGACCCAATCACCCCCCCAACCCAATCAAGCCCTCTCTTTCTCTCGCCCCCTCTCTCTCTCTCTCACCCCCTCTCTCTCACCCCCTCTCTCTCGCCCTCTCTCTCTCCCTCTCCATCTCTCTCACCCCCTCTCTCTCCCTCTCTCACACCCCCTTTCTCTCTCCCTCTCTCACCCCCCTCTCTCTCACCCCCTCTCTCCCTCTCACCCCCTCTCCCTCTCACCCCCTCTCTCACCCCCTCTCTCTCTCACCCCCTCTCTCTCTCACCCCTCTCTCTTTCTCACCCCCTCTCTCTCTCTCCCCCTCTCTCTCTCACCCCCTCTCTCTCTCAACCCCTCTCACCCTCTCTCTCACCCTCTCTCTCACCCCCTCTCTCTCACCCCCTCTCTCTCACCCCCTCTCTCTCACCCCCCCCTCTCTCTCTCTCTCTCTTTCTCTCTCTCTCATGCTCTCTCTTTCTCTCTCACCCTCTCTCTTTCTCCCTCTCTCACCCCCTCTCCCTCTCTCACCCCCTCTCTCTCTCTCATCCCCTCTCTCTCTCTAACCCCCTCTCTCTCTCTCACCCCCTCTCTCTCTCACCCCCTCTCTCTCTCACCCCCTCTCTCTCTCACCCCCTCTCTCTCTCACCCCCCCTCTCTCTCACCCCCCCTCTCTCTCACCCCCCCTCTCTCTCACCCCCTCTATCTCACCCCCTCTCTCTCACCCCCTCTCTCTCACCCCCTCTCTCTCACCCCCTCTCTCTCACCACCTCTCTCTCACCTCCTCTCTCTCTCACCCCCCCTCTCTCTCACCCATCTCTCTCTCCCTCTCTCTCTCTCTCTCTCCCTCTCCCTCTCCCTCTCTCTCCCTCTCTCTCCCTCTCTCTCCCTCTCTCTCTCTCTCCCTCTCCCTCTCCCTCTCTCTCCCTCTCTCTCCCTCTCTCTCCCTCTCTCTCCCTCTCTCTCCCATTCTCTCCCTCTCTCTCCCTCTCTCTCCCTCTCTCTCCCTCTCTCTCCCTCTCTCTCCCTCTCTCTCCCTCTCTCCCTCTCTCTGTGTCTGTCTCACACTCTGGATCTGGATATTTTACTTACCCTATATATCTTAACTGCCCTATACTACACCGAAATAACCTATACTGCTTTCTTCCAGACTGATTTAAATTAACCATAGTACGAATCATATTTTTGAAAAGTTGACATTTTTTTATTTCATCTAGATAATCTGTGAAGAATGAAAAATAAAAATAATCATGATTAATACACATTTACAATCGTTATCTTCTTTGTAATGGCTGTATTGCATTCTGTCTGTACAGTAGTTCTTTTGTCATTGAGAGAGGGGGGTTTGTGTAAATTAAATACTGCTCCAATATACACACAGTCCAATACATTTACACATGCCCCCCACCCCTTCGTTTTTTTAGTACAGCAGCCAGCTCTGAAAAGAAAAGAAAAAATGAGTGCATTAAAAGGCCATTTACTGTAAGGCATTGCGTATCTTCTTTGTATTGACTGCATTGTCATTGAGAGAGGGGAGTTGTGTAAATTATGACTGTTGCTACAGTTACACACAGTTCACTAATTTTACATTTACATTTGTATTAATCATGATTATTTGTATTTTTAATTCTTCACAAATTATCCAGATGAAATAAATAATTATTAACTTTTCAAAAACATGATTCGTATTATGGTTAATTTAAATCAGTCCTTGAAAAAGGGATGTCTGTTTTTTTTTTTTTTTTTTTTTTAAACTTGAAATTGACTTTGAAGGTGTGGATAAGCATTTCTATTCACGTAGATTTGTTTGTAAAGCTTAGTGTCTGAAGTGGTGGGGGGAGGTGCTACTCATCCCATGTCGAGAAAGAAAAAAAACAAAGGAATGTCTGTGATTGCACATGTGAGTGGATATGGGGGGCGTGGGGAGACAACACAGCTCAACAAAGTCTCAATATATTTTCATGAATGGCTCTGTCTGGGGGGGAAGGTGCTACAGTTACATACCACCAGCCCTTAAATTAAAACTGACAGAAAAACTAAGAAACAAATAATGCAATGTAGACATTACGAACAAGATAAAGATTGTAAATTTGTATTAATCATGATTATTTGTATTTTTCATTATTCACGGATTATCCAGTTGAAATAAAAAAAATCTTCTTTAAATTCACGAGAATCATTGAAACACCCCCAACCCCAAAGAAAAATTACAGTAATATACTGTACAGTGCAGTATACATTGCAGTACAATTACAAAGGAAGTGATTGTAAGAATTGCAAAAATTGCTAACTTTTCAAAACATGATTCGTATTATGGTTAATTTAAATCAGTCCTTCAAAAAGGGATGTCTCAATTTTTTGTTTTTTGTTTTTTTTTAACTTGAAATTCACTTTGAATGTGCTACAATAGCAGTGTGTGGGATTAGTGGTTGGTTCAGATAAATCTTTTGACCAGCAGTTAGCAGTTAAACTAATCCCATGTCGAGAAAATAAATATTTTCAACAGTTCAACATAATGTTTTGAGCCCCACATCCCCAAATAAAAATCACAGTATGCCACCTACTTCATAAAGTACGTACATGACTAGTGTAGAATTAAAAAGCTACAGTAGTGATTGATTCTCAGAATAGCAAAAATTGTTATGCAAGACCATGTCGAGAAACAAAACAAAAAAGGTTTGTTTTTTTCAGACTTGAAATTCACATTGAATGAGCAGTCATAAACGCATGCGCCTAAATCTGATGAAACGCATATGCGTTTCAACAAGGTTCCAATGAGACATACACGCATGCGCATTAAAAAAACAGTATGAAAACAAGAGAAAGCCTATCAAAAGTTGAAAGTATTGAATAATACTTATAAAATAAAAGATATACATTTTTATTTTTGGGGTTTCTTAAAAGAGTTAATTAAACATGCGTGTATTGTAATTATACTGCAAAATGCAACTTGAAACAGTAGTGAGGATTACAGTACAATGTAAACAAGTATTGAATATGAAAACAGCAGCATACTGTTTAAGGTTTTCTAACGTATAAAGCTCACAATTATTCTATCCTAATCAATAAAAATTGGATTGTTGCCTAGAGTACTTGGATTTTTAAATTGAGATTCACAATGCGCAAGCAACGTTTCAAAACAGCGATATTATACTGTACAGTAGGCCCATCGAAATCCCTCCTTTTGCCTTTTCCCGCTTGATGTCAAAGTTTATTTTCTGGGAAAAATAACATGATGCTATTATTTCCGGTATTGTGTATGCGTCAAGTAGAGTAATTTGGAATTAAAGCAGCAGATCAAACAACTTCTGATAAGCTCTTGAGCCCTGCTGTCCACCAATTGCTGTCCACCAATAGTATCTACTGTAGTAACTGCTCAGTCAATCATATTGCAGGACTACATTTTCAATTTTTGTGCAAGAATGTTATTAAATTAAATAACCCAGAGCAAAGCGATTGATTAAAGGAGAACGGACCGATCTGCAGCTTACTGTAATTAATCACTTGTCTGTGTGCATAATGTATTGATTCACATACGGTACGGGTACGTACAGTATTTTAAAAAAAGAATATTTTTTTTAAATACGGCAGCTTGAACTGCAGCTGTAAACTTAATACTGTATTGTATAGTGTAATACAGGTAGTTACTGTAGTAAATTATATTTACCTTCATTATAGACTTTTCCAAACGGGTGGTGATGAGCCACTGTCAATCCTGTAGTCTTCAATATACACGTGTTGACAGGTGACAGAGGGCCTGCTACACCTGTAGTTGACAGCTGATGAAGCTAGAAATCTCTTTTGTACATGCAAGCTTGCTGGAAGTTTTGCAGGTATTCTGGGGGGGACAGATAGCAAGGATTTCCATTCACCAGGTTTTCACTGACGGTCGGTCCATTATTGTAAGCCAGTGCAGGCGCCGGTGCAGGCGCCGGTGCAGGCGCTCTTCCCGGTGATGTTGCATTGCTGGATTGGGATTGACAAATTTGTTACCTGTTGTGTGTATCGGTGTTTGAGAATACTGACTTTTCCCTAGAGTTTTTTCTAAATAGAAGTTACTTATCTTTATCAGGGACTGAGGGCTGCCTTTGAGATATGGTTCCCTCTTATTGCTCTCTAGGTGATACGCATATTGGTGGATTTTGACCCGGGGACTTCACAGGGACTGCAGAACAGGAATGTTCTGCTCATGGTTTTACCTTCCTTGAGCTCTGTACTTTTATTGTACTACTGTTTTTTCCATTCCCTTCCTTTATTTCCCTCTATATTTCCCCCTTCTCCCCCCCTCCCCCCTGATCAGTTGCTTTGTGGTTGGAGGAGTGATGAGGGTTGCATGAGACAAGAGTGTTTATTTACCATTTGGCTGGGTTTGGTTTCCAGGGTGGCTATTTAACATGAAACCGCCCACATTGTGCAGGGATCTATGCACATGTGCAGTAAAACATAAACAAACCTGTACTAACAGCGCAACACACAGTCTGAGGTAATATTGAGTGGGGCACTATCAGGTTAATGACTTTGGGTTCTGTCCTCTATCTGCTAGGACAATAGCATGATAGTATTTTGCAAGTTGATAAGTTTATTCACTGCACACAGCCTCTAATGGGAGGCCGTAAAATTGCGTTTTTAAATACAAGGGGGGGTTGTGTTTTTTGTCCCTCTGGTGCCATCATAGGAGAGTGAGCTGTGTTTTTGGCACCTAAATACAATTTCTAATGCACTATATTTAAACCCAGTGTGAGGCACACTGTTGTAGGGGCTTGACAAAGGACCGGGAGGTTCGAAACGTTGCTCCATTTTTTCCTGTACTTCAACCCTGATGTTAATTTGATGCAATAAACCTTTATTACATTGGATACTTACCAGAGAGTGCTGCGGACCTTTTTTCCTCTCTATGGATATACATACATACAGGGGACAATCAATGGTTGTTTGTGCAAATGCTTGTTTTGATGTATTTTAAATGTATTTTGCTTGTTTGTTTAGAAATGTTTGGGCAATGTAATTTTTATTTTTATTAAGTAAGATGTATTTATTAGTGGTGTTTTATATAGTTTATTTCAGGGGGGGCTTGCTTTTTAATAGTGGCTTCATTTTGGTAGTTAGAGTTTGTCAGATGGCGGTTACTTTGAGCTTTCATTTATTTATTAATGGTTTTGTTTTGGTGTTTTAATTGTGAAATTTATTTGGATTTAATTAATTGATTGGTGGTAATTTAGTTCTGTTTCTTCTTTATTTGTTTTTAATTTCTGATTGTTTGGATGGCATAGGAGATTGTTTGTGATTCTTTATTTTATTTTGACCATTGACTGGCATAGTGTTAAATGATGCACAGATTATATGGGATGTGCCACTGTTCCATTCAATTGTTTTAGTGGCATTTGTTATCTGTTTAATTGGCTATGTCCTGTATTATATTTTGCTATGTGGTGTGTTTTATTATGATATGTCGTGTGTTTTATTATGATATGGGCTGGGTTTTATTTTGCTGTGTTTGATTTTGATATGTGCTGTACTTTATTTGGCTATGTGCTCTCTATGATTTGGCTATGTGGTGTGTTTTATTTGGCTATGTAATTTTTTTTATTTGGCTATGTAATGTTTTTTATTTGTGCCTGTTTTTTTAATCCTTCCCCATTTCTTGGTATATTGGCCAATCATGCTCATATTATATGGGCATGATGTACCCACTGTACCAATGAATGGGTTAAGGGTGGGGGTGGTTGCCTGGGGAGGGTGGTTAGGCCTCCTGGGTGGGTGGCAGAGGGTGGGTTAACCCCTTAATTACTTTTGCAGTTATTAACCGCTACGGTGATTATAGGGCTAGGGGACATTAGATTGTATTTATTACTGTATGTATGCATTCTGGCAATGGAGGACATGGACCTACAGTAATCTGACAAGGATGCCCTTCATATTGAATGGGGTAAGTACAACTGTTTTTATTTACTTAATTTATTCTGCATGGATAATGTTGTGTTTAATAATGGGCAAAAAATCTATTATCCATATCTGGGTAATAATTATTTTGCCCATTACTATACTGTATGTGTTTTGGTTGGATGGGGGGGGGGGAGATGTATTTATTGAAATGTAGGACATTTTAATTTTTTTAAATACAGGATTGGTTCTGCAGGGCAGCGGGGATTCACCCGAGGACCCCCGGATGCACAGGGGTCCCACCCGAGGACACCCACAGGTACAACCTGAAGACCCATGTGGGACACCCGCAGGTAAGAACTTGAGAGCCCCACAGCTGTGGGGGCCCTGGGGACCAATGGGACCATATGAGGGCCCCAGAACCCTTTGGGTACCACCCGAGGGCCCGCAGACACATGTGGGGATGACCTGGGGACACTCAGACACCTGCGGGACCACCCATGGACCCCATTGGGGCCCACGAGGACAGCCTGGAGGCCACAGAGCCTAGCGGGGACCACCCAGAGGCCCCCAGACACCTGTGGGTACCCTCCGGGGTGCACTGTAGGGCCTGTGGACACCGATCGGGACCACCAAGGGACCCCTGCCGGCTTGTGGTATTAATCCTGTGTGTAAAATAAATAAATATTTGTTTTTATGTGGGGGCACTGGGTGGGTGGGTTGTGTATTGTTTATTAATTATTGTAATGGTTTATTGGGGGCCTAGGAAGTGGGTAGTGGGGCTGTTGTGTGTGTGTGTGTGTGTGTTAGTGTTTATTTTGTGTATTAGGGGTGGGTGAAGGGGTTATTATCCCCAAGGATGTTTGGTTAGGCATACCGGGAGGGTAGTGGGGGAGGGGTAGTGGTACAGGGTGGGTAAACCCCTTGATTACTATACCGGTTACTAACCGCTAAGTTGATTAAGGGGTTAGGGGACATCAGATTGTATTTTTTTTATTGTTCTGTATTGTTTATAGCAATGGAGGACTGTCACGTCTGTATGCCCGCAGACCTGGCAAGGTACTGAGGTGGGAAGGGTAATACCACGCACCCACAGCAGTGAGGGCGTGCCCGGAGTGTGGTATGATGTTGCCGGGCCTATTGAGAGATGGTTAGATTTACTTGCAATGCCTTGGGAGTTCAGAGTAAGAGTAGTGATGTCCGTGCGCCAGAGTCCAGGGATACAGAAATCAGAGTAGTCAAGTTCGTAAGCCAAAGTCCAGGGGTCACAGAAGTCAGCAAGATAGAGTTCGTAGACAGGGTTCAAGGGCAACAGAGATCAGAGTAGTCCAGGACGAGCAGAGGTCAAACCATGGAAATCCAGGGGCAAGCAGGAGCAGGAACAAGCTGGAACATAGAGGAGAGCCAAGCATAGGACTGCACACACAGAGGTAACAAGAGCTATGCAGAGCAATGAGAGAAAGGACAGAAAGGGGTTATAAAGGAGGGAACACCAATAGGAGAGAGAGGAGGAGCAGAAGATGAAGTGGGAGACAGCAGGGATAGGTGAAGAAATGAAGAGGAGGAGACAGGTGAGCCAGTGAGAGAGATCGCCTGCAGGGCATGAGAGGAGGAGCCAGGAGGCTGAGAAAACCTAGAAGAGGCGCGTGTGCGCGCGCCCTCTAATTTGAGAGTGCGCGTGCACAGGCTGCATCATGAGGCTCGCGGAGTGCCGCGCCGTGGGAACACATGCAGAGGATGAGGGAGGAACGGAGGGGAAATCCACCGACGGTAAGGGGACAGGAGTAGAGACCGAGGGGGGCTGAGAGCAGGGAACGCCGCAGCAAGGGACCGGTGACCGAGCAGGTGCGCGAGCCTTGCGGGGAGCGCGCACTGGCTCCGGGATAGCGTCAGAAGCTGTTGGAGAAGGACAGATGTGGGTAAAAGAAGGGAGGCTAGCAGGGGAAGGATTAGAGGAGGTAGACAAGTGTGGGACATCAGGAACACATGAAGGGGAAGCAATCCCCTGAACCGTCACAGTATCCCCCCCCTTGAGGATTGATCTCCGAGCGATCCAGCCACGGTTTCTGGGGAAATTTTAGATGAAATTATTGAAAAAGTTTCGGAGCATGAATGTGAAATGCCGGCACCCATGAACGCTCCTCCGGACCATAGCCCTTCCAGTGGACGAGGAACTGGAGCTAGTTCTTAGACCAGCGCGAGTCGATGAGAGATTGGACCTCGTACTCTTGCTGTCCTAGGGTGGACACTGGGTTGGGTTTACGGGAAGGGTCCGGAAAATGCGAGCTCTGGACAAATGGCTTATGTAGGGAGACATGAAATACGGAAGGGATCCTCATGGTGGGGGGTAGAGCAAGGCGGTAAGCGACTGGGTTGACTCTTTCTACAATTCTGAACGGGCCCAGAAATCTTGGTGACAGTTTGGGAGATGGAGTTTTCAGCCTGATGTTCTCCGAGGACAACCACACTCTGTCACCAGGCTTGAATGAGGGACCTGGTTAGCGACGACTATCCTCCTTGGTTTTTTGTTTAGCGACAGCAGATTGTAGGGACTTGAGGATCCTTTTCCAAGAGTTCTGCAGGGTCGTAACATGGGAGTCGGCTGCAGGAACACCAGAAGAGGGAGAAGAGAGAGGAATACTACTGGGGTGAAAGCTGAAATTATTGAAAAAAAAGGGATTCTTGGGTAGACTCATTCTTGAGAGAGTTGATTACAAATTCGGCCCATGGTAACAGGTCCAACCAGTTGTCCTGTGAGTCCGATACGAAACATCTAAGATATTGCTCTAGGGTTTGATTCATCCTTTTGGTCTGACCATTGGTCTGAGGATGGTATCGAGAAGTAAAAAGAAGGGAAATTCCGAGTCTCTGGGAAAACGCCCGCCAGAACTTAGAGATGAATTGGAACCCTCTGTCAGAGACAATACAAATGGGAACGCCATGTAATCTGAAAATTTCCTTGGAAAAAATATCGACCAGAGTAGCAGAATTAGGAAGACCCTTGAGGGGAATAAAGTGTAAATGTTTAGAAAATCTGTCTACTACAACAAGAATGGTATTCATTCCTTTGGAATTGGGAAGTTCGACAATGAAATCCATTGAGATGTGTTTCCAGGGTTGCTCCGGAATGGGAAGAGGCATGAGGAGGCCAGAAGGTTTGTGATGTGGCGTCTTACTCTGGGCACATACAGGACAAACACTAGTAAAGTCAAAAATGTCTTTGTTCATCTTCGGCCACCATTTAAAATGTCCGTTTAATAAGGTTCGCTGTCCTCTTGAAGCCTGGATGACTGGCAGATCTAGAGGAATGTCCCCAAAGTAGAACCTTGTGGCGAAACCGTGGAGCTGCGTATAAGCGCCCTTCTGCTACCCTGAACCTGCTGGGAATGTGGGCCTGGACTTTGTTGATTTCGTCCAACACATCAAAATTATTAGCAGAGATTATGCATTTGGCAGGAAGAATGGGTTCCGTGGCTTCATTAGATTCATTTTCCGTGGCGAACTGGCGAGAGAGAGCGTCCGCTTAGATATTTTTGGTACCAGGAATGTACGAAATGGTATAGTTAAAGCGGGAGAAGAAGAGAGACCACCGAGCTTGGCGAGATCCCAACCGTTGGGCCCCCTCGATATACAGCAAATTTTTGTGGTCGGTGAGGATGGCAACAAGTTTCTTGGTGCCTTCTAAAAGATGCCTCCATTCTTGAAGAGCCAGTTTAATGGCCAAATGTTCACGATTACCAACATCATAATTTCTTTCGGCAGATGAAAATTTCAGAGAAAAAAAACCTCAGGGATGGAGTCTTTCTTGGGGAGAAGACCTCTGAGAGAGAACTGCACCAGCTCCTACGTCTGAAGCGTCGACTTCCAAAGTGAACGGAAGAGAGGTATCCGGGTGGCGTAGGATGGGTGCAGACACAAAGGCTTTTTTCAGAACCTCGAATGCAACAATGGCTTAAGGAGACCAGGAGGTGGGATCGGCGCCTTTTTTGGTCAAGGCGGTGATCGGAAGAGCAATAGAAGAAAATTTTTTGATGAATTTCATGTAATAATTGGCAAAGCCAAGGAAACGCTGCACAGCCTTGAGCGAGTTAGGCAGTGGCCAGTCGAGAACAGATTTTAATTTTTCTGGATCCATGGAGAAACCTTGATTAGAGATAATGTAGCCTAGGAAGGCAGTAGAAGTCTGGTGGAACAAACATTTCTCCATCTTGGCGTATAGGCGGTTAGAACGGAGCCTAGACAGCACCAGTTTGGTATGTTGAATGTGTTCCTCCAGGTTTTTAGAAAAAATGAGAATGTCATCCAGATATACTATGACAAATGTCCCCAACACATCCCGGAAGATGTCGTTCATGAACTCTTGAAAGACGGCCGGAGCATTGCATAAGCCAAAAGGCATAACTAGATACTCATAATGTCCAGATCGCGTATTAAACACGGTTTTCCATTCGTCCCCCTCCCTTATGCGAATGAGATTATAGGCCCCTCTTAAGTCGAGCTTGGAGAAGATAGAGGCTCCCTGAAGACGATCGAACAGTTCAGATATTAAGGGCAGGGGATACCGATTCTTTACCGTGATCTTATTGAGTCCGCGAAAGTCAATACATGGCCTGAGTGATCCATCCTTCTTCTTCCCGAAGAAGAAGCCTGCCGCAGCAGGGGAGGTAGAGTTGTGGATGAATCCCTTTTCCAAATTTTCTTGAATGTAGGACGTCATGGCCTCCGTTTCAGGAATGGACAAAGGATACGATTTTTACTTCGAAAGGATGGTCCCAGGAATCAAATCAATAGGGCAATCATATGGACGATGGGGACGCAGAACCTCAACTTTTACCTTGTTGAACACATCCAAGTACTCATGATACACGGTTGGTAGAATCAATATATTGGAAAGAACAGAATCCAGGCCGGCAAGCACTGCAACAGGAGGAGCCGTGGGAGCATACTCAGCAAAAAAAGGCAACTGGATAGGCAGGGTGCCAGTCCAATCAATGCGCGGATTGTGGAGTTGAAGCCAAGGCAATCCTAAAATAAGTTGAACAGTAGGAGAATGGAAAATATCGAAAATTATTACCTCTTTATGACCGTCGGCCAAGGTCAGCGTGAGAGGAATGGACTCCCAGATGATAAATGCTGGCTGGAGCAGCCGACCATCGATGGCCTCGAGACCAATAGGTGCTTTTCTCCTAACCATAGGGATTTGATTCTCGGAGGCGAAAGTTTGGTCCAGGAAGTTACCACCAGATCCAGAATCAATGAAAGCTTTTACCTGCAGGAAAAGGTCAGGACCCTCCAGGGTGGCAGGAAGCATAAACTTCTTTGGGAGATCTTCTGGGAGAGAGGGGCAAGGAGAGACAGTACCCAGTTGAAGCCCCTCTACCTTTACTGGGTGTTCCCGTTTCCCGGCTTCAGGGGAAGTTCAGTTGACGATGTTCCGAAGAACCACAGGAGAAACAGAGTCCCTTCTAACGGCGTCGCATTCTCTCTACGGCCCGAAGTTGTTGGCTACCGATTTGCATCGGCTCCGGGGCATCCAGTGCCAGGAGAGGTGAGGTAGGCGACCTGTGAGAGACAACAGAAGAAGGAAGAGAATGAGAACAGTGTCTCTCGTGCCGTCGCTCCTGGGTATGCTTGTCCATGCGTACACTCAGAGTAATCAACTCCTCCAGGGAAGAAGTCCAGACATGAGTAGCAAGATCATCCTTCAAGGTGTCAGAGAGACCGTACCAGTATGCGGCAGCGAGTGCCTCATCATTCCATTGGGTCTCTGCGGCGAGAGTACGAAACTCGATTGCGTACTTGGCAGCAGATCTTTGGGCCTGTGAAATATGGAAGAGAGAGAATGCCGCTGTCTCGCGCCGTCCAGGGGTATCAAAAACTTGCTGAAATTCATGCCTGAATTTAGAATAATCTTGGGTTAGTTCGCACTTAAGTTCCCCGAGGGAGAAGCCCAAGCGAGGGCGTCACCGGTAAGCAAGGCGTAGATGTAAGCCACCTTAGAACGGCCGGTGGGGAACTGAGAGGGGGATATCTCGAATTGCACCTCGCATTGGTTTAGGAAACCGTGGCAAGCAAGGGGGTCCCCATCGTAGCGATTAGGTGGTGGAATGCGGGGTCCAGAGTTAGCATGAGTCATAGCAACCGGAGGTGCTGGAGGCATTGGTGTCTCCTGAAGGGAGAGGTTTGCCAGTTGCTGGGAAACTGTGGACAACTGATTGCTCACGAATTGTAAGGCTTCAAGTGAAACACCTGTATCCACCTCAGGGGGGTCTGCATTTGTTGGGCTCTGCATAATGTCACGCCTGTATGCCCACAGACCTGGCAAGACCCCAATATTGAGGTGGGAAGGGTATTACCACGCACCCACAGCAGTGAGGGCGTGCCCGGAGTGTGGTATGATGTTGCCGGGCCTGTTGAGAGATGGTTAGATTTACTTGCAACGCCTTGGGAGTTCAGAGTAAGATTAGTGGTGTCCGTGTGCCAGAGTCCAGGGATACAGAAGTTAGAATAGTCAAGTTCGTAAGCCAAAGTCCAGGGGTCACAGAGGTCAGCAAGGTAGAGTTCGTAGGCAGGGTTCAAGGGCAACACAGAGCAGAGTAGTCCAGGACGAGCAGAGGTCAAACCAGGGAAATCCAGGGGCAAGCAGGAGCAGGAACAAAGCTGGAACACAGAGGAGAGCCAAGCATAGGACTGCACACACAGAGGTAACAAGAGCTATGCAGAGCAATTAGAGAAAGGACAGAAAGGGGTTATAAAGGAGGGAACACCAATAGGAGAGAGAGGAGGCGCAGAAGGTGAAGTGGGAGACAGCAGGGATAGGTGAGGAGGAGAAGAGGAGGAGACAGGTGAGCCAGTGAGAGAGATCGCCTGCAGGGCATGAGAGGAGGAGCCAGGAGGCTGAGAAAATCTAGAAGAGGCGCGTGTGCGCGCACCCTCTGTAAATTGAGAGTGCGCGCGCACAGGCTGCGTCACGAGGCGCGCGGAGCGCCGTGCCGCGGGAACACCGACAGAGGATGAGGGAAGAACGGAAGCCGCCAGAGGTAAGGGGACAGGAGTAGAGACCGAGGGGGGCTGAGAGCAGGGAACGCTGCAGTAAGGGACCGGTGACCGAGCGGGTGCACGAGCCTTGCGGGGAGCGCGCACTGGCACCGGGATAGCATCAGAAGCTGTCAGAGAAGGAAGGGAGGCTAGCAGGGGAAGGATCAGAGGAGGTAGACAAGCATGGGACGTCAGGGACACATGAAGGGGAAGGAATCCCCTGAACCGTCACAAGGACATGGGCGGGATGAGGATGAGAACGGCCTTCATCGTGGCAGCCTGGCAGGGGTGAGTGCAAGATTTATTTACTGATTTATGCTGCTTAATGTTGTATTTTAAATGGGCAAATATACTATTATCCATATCTGGATAATAGTAATTTTGCCCATTACTTATGTGTTAGGGGCGGGGGTGTATTTATTTTAAAGTATAGTTTATTTTTTGGGGGGCAGATCATTTGTACGGCAGGCGAACAGGGCCCTCCAGACTCCAGTGGAGATCACCCAAGGGCCCCGGACTCCCACGGGGATCACCCAAGGGCTCCGGAATCCCGCGGGGATTACCCGGGGACACCTGATTTCCCAATGGCAAACAAACCCAGAATTGAAAAGATGGGTGGCATTGTACAGTGTTGCATACACTGGTACTGCTACATAAAAAGAAAAAATATATTACCTTATTTCCTCGATTGTAAGACGCCTTCGATTGTAAGATGCACCATCGATTTGGCCCTTACAATAAGGAAAATTACTTTTTCACTTACCATGTTTCAGGAGAGGTCCCATATCAGTGGAGGATGAAGCGGGCGGCGGCGGCAGAGAGGTCCCACGTCTGCAGATGGTTGAAGATGGACAGTGGGTGGGTGGGCGGCAACAGGACAGGTCCAAAGTCTGCAGGTAAATGGAGATAAGAAGACAGCGGGCGTGCGGTTGGGTGCGGCGGCAGGAGATCATAATAGCAGGAGAGCTGAGCAGGAGCAGAGCGGCATAGGGAGAATGGCTTGGGAGGTGCACACTGAAACCGGAAGTCAGACACCGGTCAACTTCCATTGTTACAGTGTGCACCTCCCAAGCCGTTCCCCTATGCTGCTCTGCTCCTGCTATTATGATCTATTAGCCGCCTCACCCAACGCCCACTGTCTTCTTATCTTCATTCACCTGCAGACTTGGGACCTGTTCTTCCGCCGCCACTGCACTCCCACCCGCTGTCCATCTTCAACCATCTGCAGACGTGGGACCTTTCCTGCCGCCGCCGCACACTTCGTCCGCCGCCGACATGGGACCTCTCCTGAAACATGTTAAGTGAAAAGAGGGGGTTAGTACTGTAGACACTTTTTTTAATACATCGATTCTAAGAAGCACCCCGATTTCAGACATGTGAAAATCGAAAAAAAGGTGCGTCTTAGAATTGAGGAAATAGGGTAACATATTTATTTAAAGTTATAGAAAGATAGACATTTTTCAAGTAACCTGATTCATTAGTGGATGCTATTCCTGACAGAGAATATAGAAATAGAGATTTGTTGGATGAGGATGTTATAGAGAAAATGGTAGGTTTGTCAGATACAGGTAAATCTATGTTTATTTTGAATATTTTGTCCAATGACATGACTTCTTTTGCATAGTTTTGGATGAAATCCCCTTTCAAGTCTGTTTTGATTTTATAAATGTTTTACATGTTGATGTCTATATTCATTGCTTGTCTTGTGGCAACTAGTTTAACACTGTAGATAAATGCAGCAAATAAAAAACTATCCTAGTAGCTTCCTACTTTTTATATCATGTACACTCACACAGTTTAGCATTTGTTTCTTTTTTTATTACTGAACCATATATTGCGAGACAAGTTTTATAGCCTGTATTAGTAGCTGTTCATCATACGATATTCACGACTGTTACAAAGCTGCATGAGAAACTGAAAAGAAATCATCTTCTGTCAGTTTTTGGGTACAAGCAAATCAAGACTTTGGCTGGAAATACTGAGACAGGACCAACTTAAAATAAAATATTTATTACGCATCACTGTATAACACAATGTATTACTATTTCTGAAGTGATATCTGTCATCACAAATCTTTTTTTTAATATAAAATATTATATTAGCCGAAAGTCATTAAAAATCAAAAAGAGAAAATCGTGTCACAACTTCTAATTTAATAATACTGTATATCTTAAGTCCTATTTCCAAATTATCAAAATTTGGGTAATTTTCATAAGAAAATCCACATTGAAGTCATTAGGATTTTTTGGTAGAAAACTAACTAAAATTACCCACTTAAATTTATGATTAGAAAAATAAGATACAACATTTCTTAGCGCACATTTACAACACAAATGAAGACATTCTTAAAAAGAAGATTATTCAGTGGCATAAACACTTTTACTATGTTGTATGTGAGTTTGAAAGTCTAGGGGGGGGGGATTCACTCAAGTCTGATAAATCTCTGTTCTCTCAGCCAACACCTTATTCACTAAGCTAATGATATGCAAAAACAATGGGACGTGAATCAGCTGATTGTCATTAATATTTAGAATAACACTATGGGGCCTATTCATTAAGCAGTGATAAAATCAGTGCATTGCCGATCGACTATCGCTCGGCAACTGATTGTTGAACATGTAGCCTGGAAGAGCTGTGTCTCCATGCACAACTCTAAAAGGCGATCGTGCAGTTAAAAAATACATTTTATAAACGTATTCTATATTTAATATTAGTGTGCGGGAGCAGGGGGTCTCCTGAGCTGAACCACATTGATTTCACCCTCAGGGACGCCCTACTTCCCAAGATACAGGCTGCCGGTATCCCTGCCATTTAGAAATCCTCTGCGTCACATGACCGTGGGATTTAAATACTGAACGAGAAACCGGCACTCCATAACGGGGCATGTAAATCAGAAAGTATGGGGTCCCTGAGGCTGAAATCAATGCCGGTCAGCTCAGGAGAACCCCTCCTCCCACACACAAGTATTTAAAATAATAATTCATTACCATAGCGGCTAGCCGCTAAGGTAATGAAGCTGCTTTAATGTGATTTTTACTAATAGTGTACAGGAGCAAGGGGTCTCCTGAGCTGAACTGCATTGATTTCTGCCTTGGGGACCCCCTACTTCCCGAGATATAGGTCCGGTATGGGGTGCCGGTATCTCCTGTGGGTTCCCGGGGGCAGGGGGCACAGATCTACGTGGGTCTCCGGGAGTCCCCATGGGTCTGTGAGGGGTCCTCGCTGGCCTCTGGTATCAATCCTGTGCAGTAAAAATAAAAGAAAATGCTTCTATGCAACTTGCAATAACTTTAGCACCAGCCTTTAGCTGGCATCAAAATATTGCAGATTTTAAAATTCAATATGCTTATCACTGCTTAGTGAATAGCAGTTTCTGGGGGAAAAAAGTGATTTTGGTCTTTTTTTGGCTTCTCGTACTGAGTGTTAAAGCTCATTAAAAAGCCTTTATAGCATGATACAGCACTGTTATCACTGTTTAGTGAGTAGCAAAGCAGGCAATATCATGCTATTAGGGCATTTATACGACTATAAACCACTTATCACTGTTTAGTGAATGAGCCCCTATATGTGTGAAGTTCCTCCTGTCCCATAATGTTCATAAATGTTAATTTAATGTAAGTTCTAAGGCAGGTAAGGGGTTAACGCCTAACCTCTCATTGGGGCGCCTAGCCCCATCACCCACTCCACTATCCTCACCCCAACAAACCTAACATAGAATGGCTAACAGCTCTATAAACCAAAGGCGACTGTAGCCCATTGTAAAAAAAAAATTGTAGGAATATTAACAAATAAATACTAAATTAAAATATAAATTGTGAGCAGATTAACGTCTCAGACAGGTTTGCAATCATGCAAATAACAAATAAATACAAGGTCATACATATATTTAGGGGGATGAAGAAAATGGAGCCTCTCTAAATACTATAGAAGAGGTATGTGTGTTGGAATTATTTCATTTACCCTATAGAGATGTCCTACGGTAGGTAGTCTCACTGGCTCTTTAATTAACGAATATAAGTTACAGCATGTTGAAACGAACTGAGGATGTGAAAACACACCAACTTACAGTATATATATATTTTTTAGCTCCTGATAGGGGCTCCCAATGATGGTCTTGGATATGGAGAATACATACAGTATAATTTCCATGGGAGCTTTTTAAACATTTCACTTCACTGAAAGATGCAGTAAATAAACTGTCCACCAGATGGTGGTAATACAATATACAAATACATTTGACAAACATTTACTAAAGAACGCAGAGAGAAAATAAAACCATTATTAATGACACATCTGTGTACTCATACCATCAATTAAATATGTTCATTTCAAATACTATTTTTGTCTCTACATCTTTATTGTACGTTAAAAATAGAGATTTTATGGCATACATCTGCTGTTTAATTTTTTTTTGCAAACAATATCACATTGAGATATTTCTGTGAGTTGAATATAATAATTAATGTAAGTGTTCACAAGCTAAAAAATAGTAAATGATACAAAAGGAGAAAAATAATTATGTAACACTTGATAACTCTCCGAAAAGATTTCAAATAAACAGTCAAATATATTCCTATTGGATATTTCAGGGGGGCGTGGCCAAGGAGTTGAACTGAATGGTCGCATGTAGGAGCAGCTCCACTACCACAACGTGCATTTAAAAAAAAAATAAAAAAAAATAAAAATAAATTACAACTATTTAAAAGTGGGGTATAGTCCACCCCTGGCCGTGGCAGATTCCTGGGGCGGCGAAACCCGAAAATAGCCCACGAGTAAGAGCCGAAACCCCAAAGCTCCCTCCCTAGCCCTGCAGTAGATCAATGATGGCCGCTGAGGACTGCCGCGAGGAACGGGAAGCGTGCTCTGTGTGAGCTCCGTCTGCCAGCGAGAGACCTGACCAGCCTGAGCGCCCCCCCCCCCTTCCCCAAGAAAGGAGCACCAGGACGCGGGCGCTCCCCCCTCCCTAGGACCAACCTTAAGTGCACCCCTCTCTGGGTGCATCGGAGAAGGGAGAGATTGACTGGGGAGCGCGGAGGTGGTGCCGGCGGGAGTGATCGGGAGGCGGCCATCTTGGATCAGTGCGAGACCGAGCCGGGTGAGTCTACCCCTACCCCCAAGCCACAAGAAAAATCCCCGTGAGGTTAGGGGGACTGAGCGGGTCCCTTCCTGGCGGGAGCGGCCAGCGGAGGAAAGCAGAGGTAATGCGACCGCCCGCACCACAGTCCCCTGCACCACAGTAAATAAATCCAAGATGGCCGCCGCGTCCGTAACCGCAAGGAGCATCTAGAGCACGGGGGGTGCAGAGCTACACGGCCCTGGAATTAGCCTGCACAGACAGGGGGAACCCCATCACCCAGCAAAGGGAGCAGGGAGAAACATCAGGGGAGCCCAGAGGAACACCTCAGAATAGCTGTAATACAGACGAGGTGTAAAGAGCAAATAAAACAGCTTGCCACTGGGCAGAGGAGCCCCTAACCCCTGAAAGAGTCATTTAAAGTTGCAGCAGCCCCGAGGACACTGGTGGGGAGGTGCTGGACAGGAGAGGCTGTGATCTGTCCCCCCTAGGCCCCCCTCCACTTGTCCCCATAACCCCAGAAAAACCCCAGACAACCATTCAATAAAATGACTTTATTTCGACTTCCGGTGACGTCATCCAAGATGGTGGGTTAGTCAGGGAGCTCTGAGAACCCTCACGCATAAAAAGACCAGAAAAGACCTTTCCCCCCCCCCCGCAACTAACCGCAAATAGTCTCAAACGACGCCTGAACCTCACAGCATGCCCCAGAAGGCTAAAGCGCCAGCTTCTAAAGGCGTCCCGAAATTTTTCCAGCCGCAGCAAAAACGCGGCCCTGCGAGCATGCAGGGACCTCAAGATGGCGCCGGACACCACGCGGCTGCGCAACGAGAGGGAGACACGCAGGCAGCGGAACCAGCCCTAGAAAGGGAAATCACGCGCACCTATCTGGAGGAACACCTCTCTATTATGCACGATAGGCTACATAAAACCCTCAAGCAGGACCTCAGGGAAATGGTGACGGGCCTACGTGAAGAAATGGATACCATCACACAAAGAGCTGACGATCTAGAGAGCAAGCTTGAAGAATCGTTGCAAGCTCAAGCGGCGGCAGATGATGAGATCATGCGCCTGGGTGAGGAGGTCAGACTCCTGAAGGACAGCATAGAAGATCAGGAGAACCGGGACCGGAGGCAGAACCTCAGGATTCGGAATGTCCCGGAAACGGTTCCCCCTGAAGCAATAAAATCTAACGTGACTGACCTCATTAACACCCTGTGCAAGGACCTGGATAAAAGAGATCTAGAAATAGATCGCGCGCACCGCGCACTGGGCCCCCGCTCGAATGATCCAAAACGAAGGCGGGACATTATAGTACGCCTCCATAGCTACTCCACGAAGGAGAAGGTTATGGCGGCGAGCAGAGAGGCGAACAATTTAACTTTTCAAAATGAGCCGGTACAAATATTCAGTGACCTCGCCAAGATCACAATTGAGCGCCGCAGAGAACTCAAACCACTCACCCAAATACTGCGGGAAAACAACATACCCTACCGATGGGGATTTCCATTCCGGCTTGTCGTAAGCAGAGGCGGGAAGCAGAGATCCATCAGACTGCCAGAAGAGATGCAGGGATTCGCCTGCGAACTAGGCCTGACGTTGCCACCTGCACGGAACAACACGCGGAGGGAACCACGAGAAGCAAGCCAGGAGCGGAGACCCATCAGAGCGTCGGAAAGATTGGCCGGCCAGCAGGAGCAACATGCCTGATCGCCCAGAGGAGAAGCCCTGCGACCCAGAGCCCTTACCTCCCGATGGGAGACCATGGAGAAAACTAGCGTGTCTACGCAGTCCCGTTAGTTGTTGTTCTACCAACCAGTTGACCAAAGAGTCCCCAGCACCCCATGGCTCGGTTTGTTGGAGCCAAGATGTGCACCCCCACAAGCAGCATAGGCGAGTTGAGAAGCGCGGAGGCAGGAGAGGGGAAACCTGATCCACCTGGTGGCCTTGACGGCCAAGCCCCGCTGGGAACTCCTCGACCTACCCGTGGACATCACCCAGACCAGGTTTGATTGCCCCCACTCCAGATAAACGTTATATCTGGTCCCGGTGAGAAATAGCTGCCCCCCACCCAATCAGACTGATACAGAACCCGTTATCCCTGTTGAGACTGTTAAGCGCTTTTTCCTGTGCTGCGGAACTTACCCTCCCCCCACCACCTTGTTTATGTGCAGCTTACATCCCTGTTGAAACCCAAGTTGTTGCTATGTTATAAAGCCCCTTAATGTCAACTACAATAGCCTATACGATGGAACAACCCCCCCCTTCACCATCACCCCCTCCCCCCCCTCACCACCACCCCCCCCCCTCTCACCATCACCCCCAACCCCAGTGCCACCTCCTTCATCCTCATCCCACCCCTCCCCCCTTATTTGTCCTCCCTTCCCCCCCCCTAACCCTCCCCCCCCAACTCGTGACGGCGAACGCACAACAGAACACCTACCTATTGCAATCAACACAACACCCCCAGTATCAAACAGCCAATCCCATACTGCTCCGGGTGTCCACTAGAGAGTCCCCTCCCCCCCGCTTGCCCCCCCCCCCGCGATCTCTACAACAGTGGTTTCGCAATAATCCCCCAACAGACCTAACCACAATCACCCCTTCCCCCCACCCCCCCATTACCCCACCCCCCCATTACCCCACTCCCCTTACGATGTCACAATGAAAACAGCGAGCGGAACAGCACCCCGAGTTGGCCGCATAACCCCGAGAAACCGCTACGCAGCTCGCACTGAGCAAACCAATCCGCAGACCCTAAGGTGTGCACTTGCAGCCCTATAGAAACCCCACCACGACACTACCCCTAACTACTCCCACCCATCCCCTCATACCACCTCTCCCCCTCCCCACTCCCCTTCCCCCGGCTCCTCCCCTCCCCCCCCCAGACACCATAGTGAACACGCACCCCACCACTAAACCCCCCCCCCCCATATACAACCAAGACGCAGTTTATTATGTTTTAACTGTCCACATGGCCTATTTACATAATTAACTGACCACCTATTGTACAAATGATTACTGTGTGTATAACCTACTGAAGTGAAGAATTGTATAACTACTGTGCAGGTGAACCAAACATAAGCAAGGCGCCGCAATGCCTACAACTCCCCTTTCCATCGTCACCCCCCCCCCTCCACCCTCTCTCCCCACCCCCATCCTTTCCTCTCTCCTTTCCTCCCCACCCATATCACCCCTCCCCCCCTCCCTCACCCCCCTCTTTTTCTCTCTCCCCCAAATCTCGTACGCTCATAGCCCCTACAATATACAGAGGTACCCATTTACACACAGAAGAATCACCCCAAGTCCTATACGTTGCACAAAGAATACCAGCTCCCGATAATAAAGAACACTGATACATAAAAGACGGCATGATAATCTAATGTCAATAGCTACCTACATGCAGGGAATATACCCCCACATGTGACGCGGAAATGCGCTCTAGAATCTCTCTTCTGTCTGGCCCCCCTCCCCCCCTAAATCACCTTCTCCTCCCCCTCCCCCCTTCTGCTCCCCCCCCCCGCTTACAGCCTCCTCCTCCTCTCCCCCCACCCCTTCCCGTATGAGAACAAAGGGTGTGAATGAGAATTCTGGAGGGGAAAAAAACACAAAGAACCAGAGGGTTCAGCCCCCCACCCCACACTACACCCCACCGGATGCTGACACCGAAGTCCACCTCGATGGGCATTATCGCCCAAAAGCCGGTCGCCCAAGGACCAGGCAATTACCTGTTAGGTTCATGCACGAACCTCATCTTCCTGCTCTCTCTACCGCTGATTCTGTCCCAGCGGTCCTACCCCCCATCCCCCCCACCCTCCCCTTACCCCCCCCCCTCCTCGGACCATTCAGTAAACCTTTCAAAACTACAAGCTACCTTACAATGTTTGCCAGGGCTAAGAACACTCTTGAGCCATAGAATCAGGGCCCCCCCAGATGGGAAGGGAGGGTTCTTAACTACCACAACCACAAAAGTCACATATGGCTTCTAATGCCCCAGTGAAGATAGTGTCGCTCAACGTCAAAGGACTTCAAAATAATAGAAAAAGGAGGCTTGCCCTCCAAGACATGAAGCAGGCAGGGGGAGACATCGTATTCTTACAGGAAACCCACTTCACATCTCAAGACCCCCCAAATTTGTACAAAAAAGTGTTTCCAACATGCTTTTTCGCATCATTTAGTAGTAAAAAGCGGGGAGTGGCTATACTAATCAGACAAGGAACTCCATTCAATCATGTCAAAATGACCATGGATCCAGAGGGTAGATTTCTCGTGGTATATGGCTCCTTAGCGGGCTCGGCAATCGCTCTAGTCAATGTATATGCCCCAAACGAAAATCAAACAGAATTTCTGAAAACAGTGCTTGAGGGCATTGACCCGGGATATCTGTCATCGATGAAAGTGGGAGGAGACCTAAACATGGTCTTTAACCCCACCGAGGACAGATCAACCACAGGGGGTCACCCCCATACAACCCACTCCCAAATCACCGGGAAAAGGTTCAGGGAATTAGTGGACGAGTTCTCATTGGTGGAAGATTGGAGATCACAACATCAGGGCCAGAGAGACTACACCTTTTACTCGGCACCTCACCAGACCTATTCGCGCATAGACCACTTTCTGCTGACCAAGAACATCCTAGAGGCAGCCACGAAATCAGACATCGGCCCCATCACGTGGTCAGACCATGCCCCAATCACCTTGACCTTATCCACACCATTCGAAAAGACAACATCATTCTCCTGGAGATTGAATGATTCCCTATTGAACCACCCTGAGATAGAGAGAGAGATCAGAGCCTCCCTCAAGGACTACTTTTTCTTCAACTCAGGGTCGGTGTCATCTCCAGCGATACTATGGGAAGCCCATAAGGCGGCAATTAGAAGCAAATTTATCTCTATTGCCTCCCATAGGAAAACAATAAAGCAAAAACTGATTTTGGAACTTACTGATAACATCCTTAAACTTGAGCAATCCCATAAAGCTAACCCTGCAAAAAAAATCTATAAAGCCTTAACAATAGCCAGACAAAAGCTCAAGCAGACCCTTAAATGGACTAATCAACATTATTATGATAAGGGTAACAAGGCGGACGAGCTCTTGGCCAGCAGATTAAGAGGCATCCAAAAAAGGTCCCAAATAACAGCGATTAAGAATGGGTCTGGCGAAACGCAATATAGCGACAAAAAAATAGCGGCGGAGTTCACAAAATATTATACAGAATTTTATTATTTACGACCTAAAAATGGTCGATCAGCACCAAAAGCATCAGAAGCGATCAAATAATACTTAGATAAATGTGAACTCCCCACCCTGACTGAAGAGGACAATGAGGTCCTCAATGCGGAGATCACGAAAGAAGAATTGGAAGAAGCGGTAAAAGCACTAAAGATCTCCAAGTCTCCTGGCCCTGATGGCTTCACAAATGTCTATTATAAGAGATTCTTGCCCATACTATCCACGCATCTACTAAAAATGTTCAATCATTTTATGGAGGGAAATTCGATCCCCACCTCCATGTCCCTAGCCAACCTAGCCATAATTCATAAGGAAGGCAGAGACCCGATGCAATGTGGAAGCTACCGTCCAATCTCCCTTCTCAACAGTGACCTCAAATTATATAGCAAAATTTTGGCCAACAGATTAAACCCCATTCTACCGAGACTGATTAACATCGACCAAGTCGGATTTGTGGCAGGTCGACAAGCCTCGGACAACACACGTAAAATAATTAATATTATCGAGCATATACACCTTACAGGCACCAAAGCAATATTACTCAGCCGAGACGCAGAGAAGGCGTTCGATAGAATTGACTGGCTATTCTTAGACCATACCATGCGTAAATTTGGCTTTCGAGACGCATATTTAGAAGGGGTCCGCAGACTTTACCAAGATCCATCTGCAACGGTAAAACTACCAGGAGGTAATGCCCAGAGCTTTGGCATTCAAAACGGCACGAGACAGGGGTGCCCCCTGTCCCCTCTCCTTTTCGCACTAACTATAGAACCCCTGGCGGCTACAATTCGAAACAACGTAGATATTCAAGGGATAGAAATTGGGCGTACGCATTACAAAATATCCCTCTTCGCGGATGATATAATACTAACGCTCTCAAGACCCCACATTTCCCTCCCAAACTTACAAAAAGAGCTTCTAGACTTCGGAGCTATATCAGGTTATAAAATTAATAACGATAAGTCCGAAGCCCTGAACCTCAACCTGCCAGAGCCAGAGATGAAACTCCTTAAACTAAATTTTAACTACCGATGGTGCTCCTCCCATATCAAATATCTGGGAGTAAAGATATCGGGGAACTACCATTCGCTATACCATCACAATTATCCGGCCCTATTTCGGAAAATAAAATTAGACCTAGAAAAATGGGGGGCATACCAAATTTCATGGATCGGGAGAATGATCTCGGTGAAAATGAACATACTCCCCAGATTACTATATCACTTCCAGACACTCCCGATCCACATCCCTGGCACAGAATTGAAAAATATCCAGAAACAAATTCTCCATTTCATCTGGCAGGGGAAAAAACCAAGAGTAGCAAGATCAGTTCTACTTACTTCAAGGGGGAGAGGGGGCCTGGGGGTCCCCGACATTATGCGGTACTACCAGTCCACCCAGATAAGGCAGGTAGTAGTATGGAACGCGGAACCCGGCCAATATTGCTGGCTAGACATAGAAATGCAATACGCCGGCACGCCTTCTCTGCCAGCATGCCTTTGGTCCCTGAGTAGGGAAGATTTGCAGAAAAACAAATTCCAATTAGGACCAATGAGGCACACATGGGAGACCTGGATGAAATGCAAATTGAAATTCAAGCTCACAACCACCAAATCTCAACTCATACCAATTATCCAAAATCCCAAATTCGCACCAGGATGTGAGCCCAGGCAATTTGAGCAATTTACAACCAAAAACATAAGGGCGATTGCTGACTTCCTGAGCTTTGGGGAATTCCTGAGCTACCAAAGGCTACAAAGCAAATACGAAATACGGGGATTGAATGTCTTCAAATATCTCCAAATTCGGCACTACGTCCAATCAATATCACCAACGTTGGAATTTCCCCCTCTCACGAACTTCGAAAGACTGTGCACAGAGACAGCGCATCAAAAAGGTCTGATAACGCAAATATACTCAGAACTAGAAAGAGCAACAGATGCTCCAGTTCATGACTACATGCTCCAGTGGGCAGCAGAATTGGGCATACTGTAGTTATAGACCAAGAGGATTGGGAAAGTATTTGGGAATCAGCCTCAGGAACTTCCATATGTTCCACAATCAAAGAAAATATTTACAAAATACTGTTTCGCTGGTATCTCACCCCAGTTAGAATAAATCAAATCTACCCTCTGGCTTCAGACCTATGTTGGAGAGGCTGCGGACAAAAGGGTGACATGGCCCACATATGGTGGTCATGTCCAGAAATTCAGAAATACTGGGAAACCATACAGACTTTAATCACAGAGGTCACAGACCTCACAATACCCATTGATCCGCTGACCTACTTGCTGGCCAGGCCAATCGAGAACATTGACCGCCCAACAAGTAAATTGATCTCCTTCATTCTCACGGCTAGATGTGCGGTGGCGGCCTCGTGGAAGAAGGTGTCTCCCCCCCCTAGGCAAACTGTTAAAAACAGAATACAGGAAGTTATGTTAATTGAAAAGCTCTCGGCTTTTCTAAAAAGGAAAACGGAGCCCTTTTACAATACATGGGAACCGTGGCTGTCCCGTATGACAGATTAGTGACGACCATTCCCACAGTAGAAGACAGCAGTAGTGGAAGAGTACAGTACAATGGTCAGAGGAGGAAGGGTCCTCCCTTCCCCAGACCCTGCCCCCCCCCTCCTCATCTCTCCATCACTACTTCTCCCCCTCCCCCCCCTCTCTCTGTTTTGACCCTCACGCCAACCCTGCCGACCCACACTTGAAGGTCGGGGGAGCGTTGAGTCTTTCCCTCTTTCTGTCTATAAAACAAGAAAAACCTGTATTAGGCAAAATATTGTTTATTCTGTATACAATGTATTTCACACAATGCTTAATAAAAACTTTTGGAGAAAAAAAAAATATATTCCTATTGTAGCCCTCTTTCCCCCTGACTAAAGAGACTACTGGTACTGCCGTTACCTGTTGGCTCACAGAGGACCTAAGCCTCTGCCACTGGGAGCCTGGGGTGGTATAATTATTGTCTTGGTGCAGCGCCACCACCTGCGAGGGATCCCAGCATAGCAGGAGAAGCCCCTCAGAGGAACCAATAGTAATAGTAAACACACACGGTATTAATAACAGTTTTTACTGAACGCACATATACATAACAGTACCACACAGTATAGTGAACACCCCAACCCAGTACCACCAGTGAGTGTCCCCAAATACATTCGGTGCCAGGCACCAATACCCTTTCCCAATGTCAAGGCCCACCCAAACCGTAGGAGATAGCGCTATCCCGTGAAGTGTTGGTGCACTTGTTGGCTACTTGCCCGGGTTCCAGAACCCGGGTAATGCGATGAAGAAGGGGAACCGTCTGATCCAGCATTGTCGCGATGGCGTCTGCCTCCACGTGGGGTGAATGCATTAGAGCATGGGACCATGCTGTGTTTAAAAGCTGTGTGAACGGCTATACATCAGCTTAAGTAGGCTCCATGTGAATGGATATTCCAGGCAAAAGGTGACACATTGTGTGCTCATTTACATGTCATCTCCCAGAATCCCTTGCTGCAGTGGGAGCACTGTATGCAAGGTGATAATGGTTGAAAGGCAGAGTTGCAGACCTGTCTAAGACATGTGAATGTGCTCACAATGTGCTCACAAGTGATATTCTTTATTGGATATATATATATACCCATAAAATCTACCGGTGGACTTACCAACGTACTGAGTCCAAAAGAGGAGGCAGAGGATACCGTAAGAATAACCAACAGAGGAGAGACTTTCAGAGATCATCAGATTCAGAAAATTCAAGTGACACCTCATTTTCAGAGTGGGGGCCCCCCGCCGTTAAACCCGCCAGGAGACACATCAGACAAAACGAGGCGGGGAGGGACGCGGCGCAGGACGAGGACGTGGAACCAAGCAGCAGTCGAGCAACAAGATTGTAACGAGGTCCCATCATTAGTGGTGAATAAATCTGCATACACTTTCATGGACATGGAGGATAAGATCTTAAAACGGTGTTGTCATTTGCCCCATGCAATAGACTTGATAGTTTTGAATTAGAAAAGACGACAGTGAAGCCCAATGCTACATCCAACATGACAGAAATACACAGTAGAATACTTATATATTCTCTTGAAATAGGGTCATTTAGTTTAATCCTTTGGCCAAAGCTTTGTAAGCTTGCGAGCCACGTCAAGGCAGACACCTGTTCGCAAGGCCTAACACTACCAGATAAAATACTAATATACCTCTATTAGGATTAAAATTCTCATTTACCTCCATTAGGAGGGAGAAAGACCACAGTGGGTCTATATCCAGCAGAATGAGGCACTTGCAAACTAGGGAAGTGGGGAGGGGCGGGCTTAAAACCTGGGAAGGGGGAGCCACTAACCTCCACCAGCTGGAACAGCTGAGAATGGGTTAACAAACACAGAACCCCAGTAAGCTCTTTTTGGGAACCCCTGAGCCCCCACAAAATATATATATGTATATGTGTCAAAATGGAGTGCTATTGAGCGTGGCATATGTATACAACAGATGACAGGGAAGCCCAATGCTACATCCAACATGACAAAAATACACAGTAAAATACTTATATATTCTCTTGAAATAGGGTCATTTAGTTTAACCCTTTGGCCAAAGCGTTGTAAGCTTGCGAGCCACGTCAAGGCAGACACCTGTTCGCAAGGCCTAACACTACCAGATAAAATACTAATATACCTCTATTAGGATTAAAATTCTCATTTACCTCTAGCTTACAATGCTTTGGCCAAAGGGTTAAACTAAATGACCCTATTTCAAGAGAATATATAAGTATTTTACTGTGTATTTCTGTCATGTTGGATGTAGCATTGGGCTTCCCTTGTGTCTGTTGTATACATATGCCACGCTTAATAGCACTCCATTTTGACACATATACATATATATATTTTGTGGGGGCTCAGGGGTTCCCAAAAAGAGCTTACTGGAGTTCTGTGTTTTGTTAACCCATTCTCAGCTGTTCCAGCTGGTGGAGGTTAGTGGCTCCTCCTTCCCAGGTTTTAAGCCCGCCCCTCCCCACTTCCCTAGTTTGCAAGTGCCTCATTCTGCTGGATATAGACCCACTGTGGTCTTTCTCCCTCCTAATGGAGGTAAATGAGAATTTTAATCCTAATAGAGGTATATTAGTATTTTATCTGGTAGTGTTAGGCCTTGCGAACAGGTGTCTGCCTTGACGTGGCTCGCAAGCTTACAACGCTTTGGCCAAAGGGTTAAACTAAATGACCCTATTTCAAGAGAATATATAAGAATTTTACTGTGTATTTCTGTCATGTTGGATGTAGCATTGGGCTTCCCTGTCGTGTGTTGTATACATATGCCACGCTCAATAGCACTCCATTTTGACACATATACATATATATTTTTTGTGGGGGCTCTGGGGTTCCCAAAAAGAGCTTACTGGGGTTCTGTGCAGAGGATGCAGATCACCTGGAAGCACAGGATGATCTGTACTATGTGTCTTGTCCAGCTTGTCCGAGGACAGAACCCTATGCTGCTCTATCCTAGCCCTGGCTGCCTACCTCCCTGGGACCCTAGCTAAACTATAATCCCCCTAGGAAACCCTATCCTAACTAAGAGGCCAAGCACTGCCTGAGCTACTCCCAGAAACAGTTTTCCCATTCCTGGTAACAGGTTCAGGAGCATCCGCACACAATTACCCGCTTTACCCTCTGGCTGGCAGGTAACACCGGGGTGGCAGAACTCTGCCCCTGCCCCTGATGCCTCCAGCCAGGAGTAAAGCTGCAACAGCTGGGTTCTCGTCTGAGTGACCCTCTGCTAGTGGAATGGAGTGGACTTCCCGCGTTGCCACAGCAAGTGGCCTGACCCCCTGCTTTCCCGAGACTCGGACGCCCGTAGTCTCATGCCTTCTAAGCTGGGGTCAGCTTTCACCGCATCCCTAAGCTCTGTCACTAACACTAACCACCCACCCTTAGGGCTCTATGCAGTAAGCGCCGAAAAAGTGCTCTCGGCAAGTGTTCACTATCGGCATGATGTTGCCGATTTTCCCTCGCCGTATGAAATAAGTGCCGAATCCCTTCCGAATCAAGCCAAAAACATTTGTTCCCACTCTGGCGATGATTTGCCGATCACACACAGGTGTATCGGCGTGCATGGCGAGGTGGTGTTAGGTTCGCCAATGAAACTTCTTGCTGAATCTGCCGAAGCAAGCATGTTTTTGATTGAGCGGCCTATTTAAAGGCAGTGTGTATTTTTATTCATTCTCTGTGTTGTTGGGGGAGAGAGAGAGAGACACAGAGCTGGGCAATTTGCATGTTTCAGATTGACAGAGAGAGTTGCTGTGTATTGAGATATGTTTGTCCTGTGTTGTTTTGTTAACATCTTTGTGTTATTTTCAGTTTGTAACTGTTCAGTGCGATTGTGTTTAAATTTCTTTTCTGTTCTTTGTGAGTGCTATAGGTATGGCCGAAAGGCGTGGGAGGAGTGATGCTGGTGTGAGTGGTACTGGTAGTCATGTGAGTACGCATCTGAGTGAACATAGGATTCAGGGGAGTGCTGTTGCTGGGAGTGCGACTGGTGTTTGCTGGGAGTGCGAGTGGTGTTGCTGTGTGTGCGAGTGCTGGTGGTGGCTCTGTTGCTGGTGCTGCTGGGGTGTCTGTTGCTGGTGCTGCTGGGGTGTCTGGTGCTGGTGCTGCTGGGGTGTCTGGTGCTGGTGCTGCTGGGGTGTCTGGTGCTGGTGCTGCTGGGGTGTCTGGTGGTGGGGTGGTTGGTGGTGGGCCGCTTTTGGAGTCTCTTCCATTGGAAGAAGGAGAGTCCAGTCAGCAGCAGCCAAGCTCTGTGGCTGCACGTGGTCGGAAGAAACGTGTGGAGCGGCCACGTAAACCTCGTTTCAATGATGAGGAAAACAGAGTTCTTGTCACAGGGATTTTGGAGCACTATGACTCTCTCTATGGGCATTTAGTAGGTAAGTCAATCTTTGCATTGATTGTTCAAAGACATTTTATCCTATCTCATGTGACGTGTTAATATCAAACTATTAATCTCTAATATCTATCAATTAAAGTTAATTGTTACACACAATCCTTCATGCTTTATAACGACCATAACAATCAGTCCAAAAAGTTTGCCAAAGTTCATACAATAATCATGCAAGCTTCCTTAGATTTGTATGTTTTCACGTAAATGCTCATGTGCTACACATATTCAACCTACACCAGCATGTTTGGTATCTCTTGGAACAGGTATCATTTTTGTAAAATGTTCGTCTTTCTATTAATTAGTAAGGTCATATATTTTTTATGTATTTCAAGGGCAGACAAGTTCAGCCTCAAAAAAATAAATGTGGGACCAAATAACATTGTCTGTGTCTGCATGTGAGAATCATGTCAGCGACCGCAAAAATTGTCTACATTTTAATGTAATGTTTTCTTGTGTCTTCACTCTGTAAGACATTACTTACCTTAATCTTCATTCATAGTTCATCATGGTGGCATGTGATCATGTATGATTTGTGGTTACAATAACAGATCTGTAAGTGTGTATGAAAATATCTGTAGTCTATCTCTGTATTTCAATCTATATATGTACACACACACACATTGGCTATCTTTGTGTGTGTGTGTGTGTGTGTGTGTGTGTGTGTGTGTGTGTGTGTGTGTGTGTGTGTGTGTGTGTGTGTGTGTGTGTGTGTGTGTGTGTGTGTGTGTGTGTGTGTGTGTGTATATTTACACATATATATATATTCTAACCTTGGAAATTACCGCAAAGATAACATGTAACTATTCACACATTCAGCAGACATCCTTATGCGTTCAACTTAGACACTGTACACCTGAAGAGAGAAGAAATGGCAGGAGCTTCCACATTGCACAGCCATCCACGTAAATCATACAAATTTTACCGTGGGGGAAATCTATGACTTGATCCAAAACAAATATCCATATTACCAAGAAACAGCCAATCAAAGACATTTTAAAACTTCTGTACGTTTCACTTTATCCGCAAATGAATGTTTTGAGCGTGTCCCTCATCGTCAAGCTCAACGATACGGTTGCTGGCAGGTTGCTTCATTATTTAAACTTACCATGGAACATACTGCTGCGACACACTTTATTCGAGCAAATACCCAGTATGTACCTGGCAGATACTTGGAATGCGCTGCTCCTCACCTCAGACAAGCCCCTTTGCGTTTGCCTTCCCAGCCATGGTTCATGCCTGGCTGACGGGCGGCTGATCTGTTAAATGATAATGATTAGGATTTAATAGGCTGCAATGCTTCGCGTGTCTACCAGGTGGCATAAATTCATGAATTGTAATGCAGTATATATATATACTGTGCAGCATTGCAGCCAGCGGGAATAAAATGCTTCAATCCCTGCCTGGAAAATAACGCAATGCACTCGGGCAGAAAACAGTCACAAACATCAATACACCCGAGTATACCCGAATTCGTGGGACTAGCCGAGCTCGAATAAAGTGTGTCGCCAGTGTATCTGCTATTAAATAGTATATTTTTGCCTATTACCAGTTACATAGAAGCCTCACAGACTGTCGCGTCTACTGATATACCTGCACCGTCCATTCCTCACGACGAGATGCAAGATGGACATAACTACTATGATATGTCTCCAAACGTATATGGCCAATACGAATGTGAAGGTGAAAACAACCAACAACTGTACATACCTCCGGAAGTCTTGTTTCAAGAAGCCACTGCAGATCCATATGACGGCCTCACGGAGATGTGTCTGAATCAGGATTCAACGGTTGGCTCAACCATGGATGATACTGTTGTGCCTTCCTGGAGCGATTTGTTGCAGGCAAATCTGTTTTGACTTCTACAATAATGGTAAATACACATTTCATTATGCCTTTACTCAAATTATATATGTCACAAATATTATAACATAATCTGCATAATATACACAATTTGTTAGCCAAATGAGTGGATACAGCGTAACATTGCAGACAGCCTTACATGGAGCGTGCACAAATAGATTATTTCCTATAACAATAGACTACATGACGAACCAGGAGTACACATTGGTGACGGAGTCCTAAATCATTCATTATTATCGATTTTAAACGATCTTTTCTAAATGTTACACTAACTTTAACACACACACCTCATTGTTTAGCATTACACATATAAAAACAAAGTGTCGCCCACATATGACGTGGGAACGTGGTCATGTTCTAAGGCGTCCTTAAAAAGGTTACCGATGCAAGCCCCCCCCCCAACCGATGTGCGCACGTGAAACAGTATTGGCTGTGCCCGTAGCTAATTGTTACGGTCAGTGCAGTGTGTCATGCGCGCGCGTCGGTGGGGCGGTGCGTGCACAGGGCTGGAGGCCAATGTTCATTCAGTGGGAGGGGTGTTTGCATGCATTTCATGTTGCCTTCACATGGCGTCACACGTATTTTGTTCGCTCATTGGCTGATCATCCGTTTTGGCCGTGGGCACATGTCCGTTTACAAAATTTAGATATATACGTGTGTAGAAGTGAATTTGTTTCTCTTCCATATCATAACTTTAAGCCATGATATGCATACTGCTAGCAGCACTATGGAGGGACATGTATTAAACGCACAGCGTTTGCGCATGCGCTAAGACTTAGTCCACACATTCGTGACGTGCGCGTGCAACAGACGTTGTGCGCACACATTATTATGTATGCAGGCACCGGAACAAACATATCAGTAGTAATGCTAACACCGGCATTTGAAACATGAGATAGTTCTGTATCTTTAGTTTTATCCTTGCAGTTTAACATATACGTTACTTATGCGTGAATATCCACAATCATATAGAGATGTGTTAAGTGTTGTCATGCTGAAACATAGATAAATGTGCAATCTTTGAACATCATGTGTTTGCTATATTTCACAGATGTCAAGGATGAATACATGGGACCAATGTATGATTTCAGATGGGCCAAACGTTATATTAGATGATTGTGACGACTAGCGAACAACAATTATAATAAATATGTAACAATGCTTGCAATGATTGGTGCACAGATTAACAATCACTACATAATGTTATTGTGCAAATATTTACTATGCACTTAATTATCATAATGATGTTGCTAAGCACTGAAGTTAGAACTTATATTGATATTTTTTTATTTTCTACTAACATATGTATTGACGTGATATATGCAACCAACATTATCACTCAGCAAACACATTAATCTACTATATATTATAATCTCACGTGTGACTTGTCAAAGAATGTAAATGCTACATAACAACTCGTAGACATTGTAGACTGAACGTACACAATAACAATAGGGAGGTGATAGAAACTTTATAGTCGTGTGAATGTTATATTATCACCTAGGTTGTAGTGGTAACCTAACATGCATGAGATAATGAATGTTATGTACAGATCATTAAACCATGAACATTTGTGTGTACATTTCATTCACACGATTAACTATAGTTTAGTGTTATTATTAAACGTTAAACACATACATAGCTAAGTGACGCCGATGATAAAAACAACATTATTATGTAGATTAATATTATTTCTGGTAGAAATACATGCATCACACAAAACAGAAACACACACACACACGATGTTGATGAAATGTGTGCGTATGTAAATGTATACTTCATTTATGTTCATATGTTGACAGTTGTTATAAAGGATCATAATCATTATTATTAAGTAACGTGAATGAAAAAAAAATTACTTAGGAACATTGTCATTGTGTTGAATGATTCTGAACAAAATGTGAATCCAAAGAACTATACTTTGGAATGGTGTTAACATTTTGACAAATGTAACATGTACGTCAAATCAACACACATCTTTCACTTATACATTCACATGTGACAATGTATTAATCAACATGAAGATGAAGTGAGAGAATAAATAATGACATACATTGCGATGTTAATGATTTTTACCACATTTGGGTCATTTCATACAAACATGCATTGAGTGTTAACATCGCTCATGTGCATGAATGGATGTTGTTACATTGTAATAATGACATGTTAGGTAATGTAGGTAATGATTTTTAAACAGACTGTACAATAACCACAAAGTGTAGATAAACGGTCGGACACAATACAGAAAGGACATATTTCAATTGTCACCACTTGTTCATTACGTTCTCTTTAAACATCCTCTAACTATATCTGTATCGAGGTTTGCACATCTTATTACAGATGTGAATTGAAATACATACCATGAGCAGTCCTTGGAGTGATATACCTTGAAAAAGAAAACATCAATGAATAAAAATCATTGTCATGAAATGTTAATTAAGGTTAGCAACATACGGAAGTGACACTTTTCTATGTGATATTAAACAAAATATAGAAAACGTCAAAAATGATCTGAAATACACAAAAGGCTACACATCATTGTGACACACATGTCACACTACAAATGAACATTTGTATGTAACCATATTGCACTAGCTATTGGCTATCAACATAGTAGGTTTATTGTTTATGCATAACCAACCATTCATGTACAGAAAAGATAGATTTTGTACACATTATTCCCTCACGTACACACAAAACGTTTTAGTGGTAAGAAGTAGAATACAACCTGTTGATGAATGACATACCGGAGCCACATGCATTTGTTCACACAGCAGAGATCAGAAAGGTGGGAGAACCATATTCATCTGTTTCCTAAGTGAATGGTATTTGGACACGTATTTATCATTACAATGAATTAATACATCTATGTAGTACTATGAACATATAGGTAGTTGCTTACATGAAAAATATGTGTTAATCACATTACGACGTGTCTCCACACCACAGGCTGTTTGCTCAGTGTCAACTGCTAAATGTACGGGATGCTCCTCCTCCAAGCCCTGACCTATGTCGGGTTCTAAATTATGGCGGAGTGCCAGATTGCGCAAAATGCAACAAGCAATTACAATATCTGACACTTTAGCAGGCTTATATTGAAGTGCCCCACCAGTTCGATCTAAACACCGGAATCTTGTTTTAAGCAGGCCAAATGTCCTCTCGATGACAGATCTTGTAGATATATGTGCAACATTATACCTCTCCTTTGCTTCAGATTGAGGGTTTGGCACCGGGGTCAACAGCCACGGCCTAATTCCGTATCCTGAGCCACCTATAATCCATTGTGCACAAATATGAAACAATTGGTGTAAACATTATTACATACAACATTTCATAGAAAAACAAGAGTTGTTTGTAAACACATCATAATATGTACTCACCCACCAGCCAACCAGATCCAAAATAGTCTTGTTCAAAAGCATGGAACACTGATGAGTTTCTCAGGATCGAGGAATCATGGCTGGAACCAGGGAATTTGGCTACCACATGCATAATCTTCATCGTGGCATCGCATACCACCTGTACATTCAGGGAATGGTAGTGCATACGATTGCGGTAAGCATGCTCACTCTGACTAGGCGGGATAAAGGCAACATGGGTGCAATCTATTGCACCCATCACACATGGTATCCCGGCTATGGTATAAAGGCCATTCCTCTCTTCCAGCCACTCTGCGTGCTCTGTAGAAAAATTAATATAATTCCTAGCGCGTCTATTCAGTGCACATAGATACTGGGTAAAGGCCCACGAGAATGTAGATTGCGAGACCCCGCCCACTATGCCCACAGTTGTCTGGAATGACACGGAAGCAAGATAATGTAATGAGCACAGCATTTTAACAAGCACAGGGACTGCACGACCTCTGGCTGTCACAAAATCTAAATCTCCCCTTATCTCTTCATAAAGAGATAAGATTGCTGCTGAACACAAACGATACCGACTTATGATCTCCTCCTCACTCATCCCATCTAACATGGTTCTCTCCCTGTACAAACGTGGACGAGGCACAACTTCTATCCTCTCTCTTCTCCTCTCATCTCCTTGCCCTCTCTCTCGACCTCTCCCTCTCCGCATCCCTGTCCCTGTCTCTGTCCCTGTACCTTCCTGTCCCTCAGCTAGCCTCTCCTCCAATAGAATCTTCTTTCGTCTCATGAACAATCGTATCATCTTCAGGTCTGTAGCTGTCAATGCGCAGGTAATTGCCATCCTTTAAATACCTATGTGATGATGTCACGTGACTTGATGAAGTGCAAGGTGTAAAATAAACATATCCAAGTTGTGAACTCAAAACGGGTATACAGTACGAATTATACGGATTATTTATGTGTGTTCACCAGGCAATCATGATATTTGACTATGATGTTACGTTAAGCTTTGTACAACAATTTATTCGCAAGTATTTATGGAATGTGTAATGCATGTACCACTTATGAACGCAACACTCAGTCATCTCATTAGAATACAACCATGACATTGACGTTGAAAAACTACGTTGTAACATGTCTAATTTAGCATGTTATTGTCACATGTTCACATGAACTAATTATAATGTGCATATGCATAATTTAATGCCATCAGGATACTTGCTATTGATTATGTTTCAATTGTGTAAAAATGAGTAACTATTATAGATCTGTGTATAACTTAGCATGAACTGATTATAATGCATCGTGTACAATGTAAACATGCAATGTTATGGAGTGTCCAATTGCGGACGTTATAAAAAGAGGGAGGTCACAAACTACATGTAAACATGAAAAAAAAAGCTACATTTACATTTGATCATGCGTTACACATTCATAGCATTCTATAATGTATACCAACATTACTATACGCTGGATCTATTAGATGTGTGAAATCTGTTACATAATATAATAAATTGAAGCACACTTAAGTAAAATGTTTCATATGATGTGACCTCTTCCTTTAAGAGTTTACTATAGGAGTTTCCCTTGACACATCATAACATTAAGACTAATGTGACACGCAAAACATCATAACATAGAAAAGTACAATGTTCTGCCAATAATAAACGTAAGCAGTGACACGATGAAGTGAATCACATCGACACTGTAATGCCAAGCACATTTTTATTAGGAGCAATAGAACGTAAACACTCCTATAAAGTTATAAGTCCCCGCTCCATTGACTCCATTGATGTAGAGATGAGCTATTTTTTCTAAGTGCCATCCTGGCAACCTTGTCGATCCTTCTCCCCTCAAACTTGCCAACTTTAGTTGGCGGGACAAATTGCCGTAGAAATCTCAATTTTAGAGTGCCGATCAGCACCAATAAGCTGATCGGGGCTTCTAGAATACAGCCGAATTCAAAAAGTGGCGAAAAGTGCCGATAAGTGGGTTATCGCCAACCGCCTGCCGATAAATTTTTATCGGGAAGACAAAATGCCGATTTTGCCCACTTATCGGCACTTACTGAATAGCAAATGCAATTTTGGTGTGAAAATGCCGATAAAAGCCTTATCGGCGCTTACTGCATGAGGCCCTTAGTCTCTTAGTCAGGGGAAACAGGGACAGGTATAGGGAACAGTAAGTCAGTCACTGGTTGCGACTCAGTAGTCTGGATTACCTGTCTGGTCTCCGCAGAGACCGCTGGAACTGTTGGTCCCAAATGCAGGGGGCAGGGGTTAATTCTGTGGTGATCCCTGATGACTGGCTCCTAGGAATCGCTGCAAAGGAGCCAGTTCTAATGTGAACACACAGGTAACCTGCCCCAAGTCATTGCCGAGCAAAACTGCGGCATCTAACCCAGGCAATAACCCCATATACCTCATGCACGACCGTCACCCCAATCCAAAAAGACCCGGGGAACCTGTGGTGACCGCGGTCCTCCATCTGGCATGGTCACTTGCATCCCTTTGCCTTTGAGCAAATCCTCTGGCCGCACCATATCAGGGCGTACCAGTGGCACCAGAGTCCAGCAAACCGTCAGCTTTCCAGTCCCCAATGGTCACCCTCCGCAGATGATTCTGCCGGACATCACTGGGTTGCATCCTCACTGACGCAACCTGATGTCCTCCTATCTCCGCTGCTGGTCCCGAGGTGGCAAGTGCAGGTTCTCCCGTGGACATCCCTCTGTTGGTTGATTCCATGGCTGTGCTTGTCTCCTCTGTGTGTGCCAGTCGCACAGGCGACCAGCCTTACAGCTGGTGAAATTTGCCCCTGATGGGGTCCTCCGGACCGGTCCTGCTCCGGACAGTCTGGCCTGAGATGACCAACCTTATTGCAGGAAAAACACTGCCTCTCGTGTCTAAACTCTGCAGCCTTGGGTGCGTTGCCTTCTGCTGCAGGTTTGGGTGTCCATTGAGGGGTGGTTTTAGCTCCCTTGGCTGCGCGGGCCACTCCTTTGGGAGCTGTTGCCTCATCTATTGCAGCCCTGTTGGCCACATACTAATCAGCCAAGCTGTCTCCATTCACGAGTTGCCCGCTTAATTGAAAGGCTTGCTGGTGGGAAGCCAAGTTCACCTATTTCCCACGTCAATTGATTGACTTCCCACGGCAATAGAATCTCTGCCTTTCAAGTTACGGGAGCTAACAAGGTATGGATACATTCTATTGGTAAACCACTTCAAATCTAACCGCATGCCACTTATTCAAATGACTTGCGGTTACAGAGTCGAGTGCTTGGAAATGGATACCCATACTTCATACAGACCTACCATAGCCAGCCACGCTTATTCAATCAGCGCTGGCTTCGGTGCTCACAACGCCATATTGTGTCTAAAAACATTATAGCACACTATGTATTTATTTCTATAACTGCAGGCAGGGAGCAGCCTGCAAAATGGTGATAAAAAGTCTGGGACAGGGGCAAATACATCAGTGTCATGCATATACTTTTAACCCCTTCAGTCCCAATTTGAGTTGGGGTTAATCAGCCAGTATAATACCTTTATTAATGGCCTGATTAACCCCATTCTCGCCACATGGCCAGCCCGGCCAAGGGAGCCAAACTCACCCCTCAGTGGACACACAAGCCTACAGCAGAAGGCAACGCACCCAAAGCTGTAGAGTTTAGACACAGAAGGCGGTATTATTCTTGCAACAAAGTCGGTCACCTCAGACCAGACTGCCTGGACCGGACCGGTCCAGGTGATCCCACAAGGAGCAAAAATCACAAGCTGTGAGGCCAGTCGCCTGTGTGCGAATGGCACACAAAGAGGAGCCAAGCACAGCCATGTTATCAACACACAGAGGGACATCCACGGGAGAACCTGCACTTGCAACCTTGGAGATCGGAGGGCATCAGGTTGTACCCGTCGGGATGCAGCGCAACGATGTCCGGCAGAAGCATCTGTGGAGGGTGACTATCAGGGACCGGCAAGCAGATGGCTTGCTGGACTCAGGTGCCACCATTACCCTCGTTCGCCCGGACATGGTCCGGCCGGAGGATTTGCTCCTGGGCACCTGGGATGCAAGTGACCATGCCCGAGGGAGGACAACATCCCTCCAGGTTGCCCAGGTTTTTTTGGATTGGGGTGCTGGACCTGGCATGAGGGAGGTGGTGGTATTGCCCGGGTTAGATGTTGAGGTATTCCTTGGCAATTACCTGGGGCATGCTACTGTACATGTAGTTACAGCTGAGCTGGCCCCTGTTGCAGCGATCACCAGGAGCCAGTCAGCCGAGATCCCAGCAGAATCATCCCCTGTCTCCCTGCATTTGGGACCTACAGTTCCCGGGGTCTCTGCCGAGACCAGACAGGTAAGCCAGACTGAGTCGCCAACTAACGCTGACTTACTGTTCCCTTTACCTTTTCCCAGTCCCCCGACTTAGCCTTGACAACGGGTGGCCAGAGTTAAGTACCCAGTTTAGGGATGCGGTGCGATCAGACCCTAGCTTGGAGGGCATGAGACTTCGGGCATCCGAGTCTAAGCCAGGTTATGGGTCTGATTACTTTTTGTGCAAGAAAAGCTGTATGGTGCTCTAACACAGACCCAACAAGCTGCTTGGTTTCCTAAAATAAGATAACCATAATTCCATTTCCTTGAATTGTCCCACAGAATAATAGACCATTTAACCAATGTTACACCATATCCAACATATCACTAAACCGGAAGAGTAACACCTCTTGATTGGTGAACACTCACACTTGCTTGTGTCCAGTCTCACTCATTGAATAGGATTTGTTTGGTGTGTAAAGGAGCAAATCACTCACTGTTTTGAAGAGTGGTCTTCAGTGGGTCTGTTTCCTTCAGAGGTGTGTGCTGCCGGTTCTCCAAAGATTGCAACAGGTTCGACGAGGGAGAGATGAAGCACTACTGGAAAAAATAATTGCTAGAGAGTGTGTCCCCAATAAAAAGGTTTTAATGGATCAGAGCATGGTATACAAAACGAGCCCTTAGGCCCTCACCAACGCGTTTCGAGCTTCCGCTCTTTCTCAAGGTGCATACCGTCTGATTCATCCCCTTACCTGATATAGGTTCATTTTCCCGCCATTCGCCATCACTAACCCGTCGCTTAGCCGCGTCACAGGCGGCGCGCCATGTTGCCAGGATGCGCCACGAGTAGTGCCCGTCGCGTAGGGTAGAGTGGTGACGTCAGCGCGTCTATGAACAAAAAACAACTTTATTGATATCATTTGACTGTTACAATAAAAAAACTTAAAATAACTTTATTAACACTTAAACCTTAAACATTGAACATAATCTTAGTTATAAACGGAGTATTTACTAAAAAAAACATACATTTAAAACAATTATGAATATTTAAAAGAAATATGTTATTCTAATTGGTTGAAAAAATCTATAGGATAATATATATGACTCTCCATTGATGAAAGTGGAAGTGATACATGCATGCATGTATACAGTATACATTAAGTCGATTTTTTGAAATTATCAATTTAATAATTCAATCTATCTGCATGCATGTTCAATCATAATAGTTAAACTGGGGTCATATATTCAGATTGTTCTGTGACCAATGCTTGTACAGAATCACATGATGTGAGAACCGATAAACCTTCATTAGTAATCCAATATTTTGTTTTTGTATTTTCTTGTATATATTTCTATATTCTTATGATATTTATCAGTGTAAATATTGGATATATGATATTAATTATACAGTGTATTGTTAGACATAATCTTGTCATTATTTTGGGAAATGCATGTTTCATAAATTGGTAAATGATCTTACATATCTCAATGACTTATTTGACTTATTTCAGAAATGGATTTAGATCCCATTCTGAATTTAAGCCGAATGGAATCCTAGTATTTAAAGTAAAAATCCAGAAGAGTTCCCTTTTGTCAAGCAAATCTAGCCTGTTGCCCCCCCTGTAAGGTTTCTCAATGTGTTCAATTCCTCTGTATTTTAGTTTGGAAATGTCTCCTAGTTTACAATTGGTAAAGTGTAGGGATACTGGATGTGTAAGATCTCCTATTTTTATCAATCTGATATGCTCCCTCTTTCTAACCTTAAGTGCTCGTGTGGTGCGTCCCACATACTGTTTGCCACATCCACAGTCTATTAAATAGACTATGAATGTGGCGTTACAGTTTATGAAGGACTTGATGGGATATGACTGTCCTGTATTGAAAGGTACAAAGTTGGATGATGGCATCATATACGTACAGGAAATGCATTTGAGACATTTAAAACATCCCTTTGGGAGATTCTCTTTATGAGTTTGGCTTGAGGATGAGAAGAGGTAACTTGAAACATGATTAGCTATTGTTTTTGCTTTTTTGAAAACAAACCGGGGGCCTTCCAAATACACTTTGTTTAGCAAGGGGTCTGCAGACAGTACATTCCAGTGTTTTTTTTTACAATGTCTTTAATGTTATTCACTTGGATGTTGTGTTGTGTAATAAAGATTGGATTGTTTGCATCCCATAATTTTTGTTTTGTTCTATTCCTTTGTTTATTCAAGAGATCATCTCTATTCATATCCCCTACTTCTTCTAGGGACCTTCTGAGACTGGATCTTGGATAACCTCTCTCTTCAAATCTGTTTAGTAATTCATTGGACTGAATTATAAAGTCTTCATTTTTTGAACATATTCGTTTCAAACGAATTAATTGTCCCTTCGGAATTGAGTTTAGGAGGGATTTTGGATGACAGCTGTCAAATCTTAAATATGTGTTACGGGAATTAGTTTTTCTATATACATTTGAATTAATTTTCCCATCCATATCAATGAATAAAAATAAATCCAAATAGTGTAAGTGATGATAATCATAAGTGTCAGTGAATTTTAAATTTAACTCATTGTGATTAAGGTGATTAATAAATAATAAAAGTGATTCTTCCCCTCCTTCCCAAATAAATATTAAATCATCTATGAACCGTCTATAAAAAGTGATAAACTGTCGATAAGGGTTGTTATCTCCAAACACGTGGACCGACTCCCACCAACCTAAAAATAGATTGGCATATGAGGGAGCAAAGCTGGTGCCCATGGCGGTTCCACGTGTTTGGAGATAAAAAGTGTCATCAAACAAAAAATAATTGTGAGTTAGTAAGAAATCTATACAATCTAAGATGAAAGTGCTCTGTGTGAGTGAAAAAGTGGAGTGCTCAAAGTAAGTTTTGACAGCTGCCATACCATGTTGATGCAATATGATGGTATACAGAGAGGTTACATCTAGTGACACCCAGATGTAACCCTCTTTCCATTTTATACATGAAAGTTTGTCCAAAAGGTCCCCACTGTCTCTGATGTGTGACGGCAAGGCATGTACAAAATTCTGCAGATATTTGTCCACATATCTAGAGACACCATCTCCCAAAGATCCAATACTAGAAACTATTGGCCTCCCTGGAGGGGAGTCCAAAGTTTTATGGATCTTTGGGAGATGGTGGAAGATGGGGATAATGGGATGTGTCTCAAAAAGAAAATCCCTCTCGCATGGTACGGTAGCCAATCAGAGCGTGGGAAGTCTATCCCTACTCTGATTGGCTCTAGTGCCATGTGACAGGCTTTCAAAGACGTCACATCCATTCTCCCCCAAGCCTCTGTCACATGGTCTACTAGAGCCAATCAAAGATGGGATGGAGTTCCCATGCTCTGATTGGCTACCGTACCATGTGAGACTGGCCATGTTTCTTTTAATGACGTCATCTTAAAGGCAATTGAAGCAAAGCCATTCTGATTGGCTGTGCTTTCATAGCCTTTAAATGACGTCATCATTTTTTTTTTCATCGGCCAAATCACATGTTTTTCACGGCCCAATCAGGACCGTGGGAAACATTTGACCAAAATGTGACATCATAGGCCTATAAAAGCCTATGTTGCCTCATTTTGAAGCTAGTCGCCGAGGAGGGAACATCTCCCCTCCTAAGAAGAGAAGAAGGGCGTGGCGTAAGAAGACGTAAGAAGACGTAAGAAGCCGGAGAAGACCCCAAAAGACCCCAAAGAAGAAAAGAAGACCCCAAGACAGACGGGAAGGACTACAAATAGATAGAAGAATCCACAGACGTGGATTTGTTATGGTTTTTTATTTTATGGCTTACCTGTGGATTGGTTCCTGTGCTTCCGGGTCGCTTGGATTTCGGTGAGTGGGCATCTAATGGTGAGTAAACAAAAGAAAAGTTTATTATTTTTACTTTTACATATTTTTATGATTTTTCATTCATGTTTTTTATTTTTTCAGTCCCATTTAATGCCCGTTAATGTATATATGTATATACATACATTCACGGACACTGAATGGGTGTATTGTATGTGAATTTTGTATGGAAATGCTTTGTATTTTATGCTGTATTATTGCCTCTGTATTTTATGTATATCTATCTATATGGATAGACATACAGGGATAATAATTGATTGGTTTGCTAATTTTTATGTTCTTTTCATGTATGGCTAGTTTATTTATCAGCTTTATTTTGTCATTGTTGTGAATAATGTCATTTGTATGTAGTTATAGGTTAATTGTAATGGCTTCTTTAAGGTACTTACATTAGAATGATGGTGGTTACTTTAAATTAGAATTGTTTTGGCAATGGTTTGGCTTTAGGAATTGAATAGGGAATTGTATAATTGATTTGTATTGTATTGTAATTGTTTGAGGAAATGGATTAATTGATTGATGCTAATTGTATTGATGTTAGTTAGTTTCTAATTGATCATGATGGCATTGCTGGTTAGGGGACATTGTTAATATCGTATTTTATTGTTACATATATTTTGCATAGTGTTATATGATGCACAGATTAATTGCATCATGTACACACTCAATGCAATTGTGTGACATTTCATAGACATTTGTGTAGCTGCAGTTTGGTTTTTTATATTTGCAATGGCTGCTGGATTTATTTTAACATGCACTGTGGTGATTTTAAGACCCGTAGTGTGCGGGAAGAACCGGTGGTCCCACATCCGTGGGGACACCATGGACCCTTTATGAGCACTCGTGAGTTTCCTAGACCCCGTGAGAACCACCCGAGGCCCCGCAGACACCTGTGGGTCTGACCCGGGGCTCCCAGGCATCCGCGGGCCTACCGTGGGGACCCAATTGTGGCCCACGGTGCCCAAGGAGACCACCTGGGGTCCAGGGCGCTTGGTGGGACCCACCAACAGGCCTCTAGAACCTGTGTGAAACAAGTTGCTGGTACCCTGTAGGTCTGTCAGGTGACCTGCCAGCCTGCCGGGGACTCGCGTGGGGCTGGGGTATGAACCCTGTATGTAAAAGGATAAATCACGTATTTATGGGGGGGCACAGGGGGTGGGTAATGTGGGTAATGTATTTAATTAATAGAATGATGCTTATTGTGGGGCTGTGTATTGTGTATTGTTTTTATTGTAGGTACTGAGGGTGGGGGAGGGGTTATTGGCCCCAAGGGTATGTGGGTAGGCCTCCCTTGTTGGTAGTGGGTGAGGGTGGTTAGGCCTCACGGGGCGGGGGGTTAGAGTGGGAGGGTATGTAGGCCTCCTGAGTGGTGGGTGAGGGTGGGTTAACCCCTTAATGACTGTAGCGGTTAATAACAGCTATGGTGATTAAGGGGTTAGGGGACATTACATTGGCTATTGTAATTGTTGTGCATGTTTTTCAGCACTGTAGGGGCATGGTCAGAATGAATATGAGGATGAAGATGGCCTTCATCGTGGGTGCCTGTAAAAGGTAAGTGTAATATGTTTTGACTGTATTTATTGAATGTTATATGTATTTAAAATGGCCAAATGCATTATTATCCATATGTGGATAATAGTAATTTTGGCCATTACTGTATAGTATGTGTTAGGGGGGTGTATTTAGTTCTAATTCTTGTTTATTATTTTTGGAGGTGCAACATGGGTACCGCAGGCCCGCGGGTACCCCGGGATGGCCGCGGGGACCCCCGGACTCCCGCATGGACCCCCGCACTCCCGCGGGGACCCCCGCATGGTGAGCTGGGGACCCCTGGACAGCCGCAGGGTCAGCCGGGGACACCCGCCGGCCTGCTGTATGGGTTTTGCGCATGCAAAAATAAAAAGCTAGAATTTTTTCTAAGTCCAGATTTCTTTGCGTCTACTCTGACCTGACGTGTTCTGATCAACGCAACTTTCATGTTTGCTAAGGTTGCGTTGCTTACTGCATCCCGCTTAAGGGCAGAATTTCACGCAAACAGGATTGCGATTGAGCAAAGTTGGACTTAGAAAAAATTCCTGAAATAAAGTCATTTTTAGACCGCAAAGTGCCTGTTTGCGTTGCTTAGTGCATCGGGTTGAGCCAAAAATCACGATCGAAGAGCACTTTGCGGTCTAAAAGTGACTTATCGGAGCTTAGTGCTTAGCCCCCTTTGTGTTTTCCTATCTTGATGTTATATACAGTATGTGTTCTGCTAACCTCCTTTGAGGGGTCTACTGGTCTGCCCTACATATTGTAGGCCACAGGGAAACTCGAGTAAATACACAACATGATCCTTACTGCACTTAATGAAGGATCTGATTTTATACTCATCATTAATTACATTGGATTTAAACATTTTCCTCCAAAGCTGGATCTACATCCATTGCAACTATTGCAGGAATGGTATCCGTCTAGACCTTTTATCCAGTTTTATTTGCATTTTTCGCTCTGATCTGACTTGGGGCTAACACTAGTTTGAAATTCGGCGCTTTCCTAAAGATGGCTCGAGGATATTTAGGGACGAGGGTTTTCAGACTCATCTCTCAAAAGTATAACCCAATGTTTTTGTATTACCTTTATGATTTTAAGTGCCATTTCATTATATTGTGTAATAAATGATATTTGAGGTAGATCATCTGAGTCTGAATTCTTAGCTTTGTATTCAATAAGCGTTTGTCTGTTTATCGTCTCTATTTCATCATAAGTTGCTTCAACTCTTTTCTCATTGCATCCTCTTCTGAGGAACTTTTTTTTTAATTCTTTAGCTTGTTCCTCCAAAAAAAAATTCTGGGAACAATTCCTCCTAAGGCAGGATAACTGATCGAGAGGGATGTTGTTTATCCACTTTGGATCATGGTGGCTATTGGCAAGGAGAAAATTGTTCACATCAAATTACTGTATTGTGTTTTGAATTCTTGAGTTTGGACAATTTTTTGTTTTCAAATCTTTGGTGAATGTAACTATCCAGACATTAGAACAGGTTTATTCAAGGATCAGTCAGTGTCTCAAAGATAGTCTTATTTTATCTAGTTTAAGAAAATACAGAGGAAAGAAGAGAAACAATGATAAAGTGAGTTTTACTATAGGGAGAGAATCTGCACCTAAGTTTACGACTACATTTAGTGTACAATTTGAAACATCTTGACAAATATTGGCAGGTTTTAAGTTTGACTGCTAATTTGTTATCTCATTTTCTGAAAGGTTTCACTTTGTGGTCATAGGAGGGCATCAACAGTAGGGAATGTGGTCCTCTAGTTCAGGGGTGCTCAAACATTTTGTGCTGCGCCCCCTGCCTTCTCAGCTCCAGTGTGCATGCCTCCCTTACCTAGTTACCAGCGCCAAATGAGGCTGCAGGGTCATATGATGTTGTGTCACGTGATCCCACAGCATCATTTCACTCCACATTTCCATGGCAACTCGGCATCAAATGATATCACGTTGCCATGGTGGAGCATCACTCGAAGCCAAAGTAAGTAATTTACTTTAATGGGGGCTCACCACAAACAGGACACAACCGCGAGGCTGAGGTGGGAATTTAGAATACACCAACCTGAAGCCGAGAGACTGGCGCTGGTGTGCAGATCCGTAGTCGTGTGACTGGGTAAGGGTAGGAAAAGTAGGATAGTGTTGATACTCGCCATGGTCTAGGGTTGGAGAGGTAGAATAGTCGATGTGCGCAGCTGGGTCGAGGTGTAGAGATGGTGGGAGTCCAGGTACAATCCTACGTCGTGGATAAGATAAGGCGGGGTTCCAGGTACAAGCCAAGTCAAGGATACGAGGAGATAAGAGAAGGTTAGCAGAATTGCACAAGGCAAAGCAGGACATGGCAAGCTGGGTGCTTGTGGTTAGCACTTCGACGCAGGTTAGGACTACTATGCTCAGCCGATTTGGAGCAGGGATCAGTTAGCATACTGCTGCGGCCGAGTTTATTCGAGCATTTGCCCGTTCTCGGCCGCAGCAGTTACCTGGCGCGCGCCGGAGGGTGCCGGGCACGCGCCGAAGCAGCGGAGGAGAGGCCCGCCGATCGCGGCTTCCCCCTCTCCTCTCCGGGTCCGCCGGGTCCCCCGGAACCCCCTGCCGCCGTCCCCCACATCGCGGGACACCAGGGCTCCCTCGGGGAGCCCTGGACGTGCGTGCAGGGGGCGCAGGCACCCGATGACGCGTGACCGCGCATCGGAGACGCGCGGCACGCCGAGGGGCTGCCACTTGCAAGCCGGGAAATCTCCCGGCTTGCGGTACTGGCCACACTGCAATAAAGTGTGTCGCCAGTGTATAAAGGACTGTAAGCCAAACAATGGATAGGAACATGGCTGAATGTGATGATTGCCTCTTGATAGCAGAACCAATTCACGCTGAGTTATACGGCTGTGAATGCTGATTGCCATCCGCCCACTCAATAATCAGGGGGCGGAGTAAGCACAACTGGTGAAGTAGATGAGATGGTTATCCTGCTGTCAGTGTTAACTCCTGGTTGAGTCCTTTGCCTGACAACAGTAGAACAATGCCTACACACAATCCTGTCAGCGTGAGGCACGTCACCAGTGACGTCAAAGGGTATGTCACAGAGGCGGGACCTAAGACCGATCCTTACAGTTACAGAGGCCTTGCAAACTCCCAGGAATTTATTTAAGTGCTTTGGGGATGAGCACAGGGCCTCTGTAACCACTGCACCCGCCAAAAAAATCTTGCACCTGGAATCACTGGGATTTAGTAGATACTGTATATAAATATTAATTGAAAAAGTGAAATAATTGAAAGAGTTAAAGATAATGTATATGGCATGCTTCATGTATCAGTGAGGACTTTTCCTCTGCTAAATGTGTGCTTTATTTTCCTCTCAGTGTGCTGGATGCTTGTTTCCTCCATCATGATGTTGCAGAGTTTACTTCTGCAATGCAGAGTTTAATCAGATGTACTAATTTCCTGAAGCGCCAAAGTTATGCAGACAAATATTACGTACAAATGCAAAGTTAACACACAGGCGTGTAAACGACGAAAACTACATGTAGCCAGTCTAAGATAATTATAGAAAAACATTTGTTTCTGACACATGCATGCAACTTGTGATCTTATTTCTGTTATGACAACGCTATTTTTGCCACTATGTATAAACTCTACATCAGGCCACTTACAGTATTAAATGTTTTAGTAAATATGGCCATTTACATCCAGTTAAAGTGAATGAGCTAGAAGGTTCTAATAAAGTACTGTAATACCACTTAGTACAGCTGTAACCAGACATAACTTTCCAAGACCCAATGGAAAATAAATATTTTGCTGTGGTTCTGGATAAGGTAAGAGCTGCAGGCATCCCTGGGTAGGGGGCATTGGACTCTTGCAAAATTAATCTTTGATGCCGGGGAATACCACAGTTAGTTTTCCGAGGGGTTCCATGTAGGTGAAGAACATAAAGAAGTAGCCCAATTTACTATCCCCAGAGCAACGCAAATAAAAGAAAAATGCTCTGGAACATTAAAAGCCATGACTGCTTGCAAGGGGTTCTTTCTTCCTTTCTTCTAATGAAACAAAAAACCCTACCACATTCCTCACCCCCAACGGAAAGATGTCCCACTGTTGGGGGATGCCAAAATCAGGATTTCACAGGTTCTCTCTGCAGCAGGAACATTAACCCTGGCTACATTGGTACAGTAAGTATGGCTACTTCTGTGAATATGGACCATTTATGGCCCTTTCAACTGAATGGGCCATGTCTTCAAGCTTTTACGGGTGAAAGAGGGTAAATCCACCAAGCTCCATTAAGCTATTTATCATTACATTAAGCACAATTATTGTAACAATCAGCTGCAGATTTGAAGACAAGACACCGCTTGGCACTAATCTGTGGCAGCCGCCTCCTTCCTGCCGTCCTACTTCTCCTTCTGAATTGCAGCGTCAAATGACACTGCGGACGTCACCAACGTGAAGTAGCATGAAGTTGTGTTGCCATGACAACGCAATGTTCAGGACTTCCTTTGACATCGCAACATCATGTTGCCATGGCAACGAGACGCCATGTAACATCGCGTTGGTCACATCTGTGGCATTATTTGATGCTTCGTTTTGCAAGGAAAAGGAGGGCGGGAGCAAGGATGCGGGCGCCACAGATACTTATCTGTGCCTTCCCATCAGGCTCGATAGGCCCAAGAGTCCTAGATATATTCACATATGTTTATGTTAGCACTAGGAAATAACAATGATTAATAGGTCACACCAGAAATAGCTGTTAATCACAGCCAGCCATGATTATTACATTATTTCTGGGAATAATCTATAATGACAAAGGCAGGTCTAAAGTTGTAAAATGTCCTTTAGTCTTTTTCAATCGATTATCCCAGCATAACCGTACTCAGCAGTCTTGTTTTAGCATACCCACACACAAAAATAGTACAAAATGGTGGTGACATCAAATAAGTCATAATATCCTCCAAGATGGTTGCATAATGTTCTGTTCCTGAGTGGAAAACTTGTATTTGATCTTAATAACATGATGTTCTACCTCATAACTTTCTTATCCTGGTGTTGTCTCTCTCACGTCCTTCTGATTTAATCCCTCTGTCCTCCACAAGCTAAACACTGACAGATTTATCCAGATAATAACCCTTAGTCAGCCTTTACTTCTACTGATGTCATATCTAATATGGAACTGCCCACCCTTCATACAAGTTTCTTACCAAGAATGGCATGTCTTCTGGAAAGATCTTAGAGTTTCTGTCAATCCAATATGTCATACACTCCCAGATTGCATCAGCCCAACTACAGTTGTCCATAGTCACTCAAATGTCACCTACAGGGACCCCCTCATTCAAACAACCCAGCACAACTGCAATCCAGTTATAACTCTAAATAGCTCCTAATGTGACTGAATTTATCAAAAGATACCAACTAACCACCATTAGAATATCATATTGTATATAATATGCATGAAAGAAAGAATTGTTGCAAATCCAGGAAATATCATACTGTATGCTTGCCATTTTGTCTTCATATACCGGATTCAAACCTAATATAATAATGTAACCACGATAGAATTCTTACAAAAGTGGTACTGAACACTTTCCATTAAAATAATTAGAAGTGTCAAACAAAGATATACAGGTATATTATGAATAATATAAGAGTAAGAAATACAGAAGAGATGTATCTGATTAAAGGGGCTATGCACTAAGCAGTGATAAGTCGTTTCAAGAGCGCAAAGTGCTCTTAGAACGTGAAGTTCCGCCGAGCGCTATGCACTAAGCCGCGCAAACGGGCACTTTGCGCTCTAAAACGGGCTTTTCATTGAAATTTTTTCTAAGTCCAACTTTTATCGTACGATCAGCTGTTTGCGCTGAATCCTGCCCTTCTGTGGGATTCACTAAGCAACGCAAACTGATCATACGTTAAAGTTGCGCTGAATAAAGCTCACCAGCTAAAGGCAGGTGATAAATACATCCCAACTCTGATTGGCTCAAGTAGACCATGTGACAGAGGCTTTGGGGAGAACGGATGTGACGTTCTTGAAAGCCTGTCACATGGTACTTGAGCCAATCAGAGTTGGGGTGTATTTCCCACGCTCTGATTGGCTACCGTACCATGTGAGGCCGGCCATCTTTCAGTTCATGACATCATCTTAAAGGCAATTGAAGCACAGCCAAATCTGATTGGCTGTGCTTTCATTGCCTTTAAATGACGTCATCATTTTTTTTTGTCGGCCAAAACACATGGTTTTCACCGCCCAATCAGGGCCGTGAGAACCATATGACGAAAATGTGACGTCATAGGCCTTTAAACGCCTATGTCGTCTCACTTTCAGGCTTGACGCCGAGGAGGAAGGACCTCCTATGAAGAAAGAAGACCAGGGCGTGGCGGATGAAGATAAGAAGACCCCGGCCGAAGAAAGAAGACCCCAGAAGAAGACAGAAGAAGACAGAGAAGACCCCACGATGGATTACAAATAGAAAAAAGAAGATAAAGACACTTATGGATTGTAATGGATTATTTATTTTATGGTTACCTGGTTCCTGTTGTTAGATTAGCTGCTCCAGTGGTTCCGGTTCCCCTTGATTGCTGTGACTGGTTCATCTAATGGTAAGTAAAAAAAGAAAATGTATTTTAATTTTATTTTACAGGTTTTTTGGACTTTTTTCCCTGACGTCCATTTTTTTTTTATGTCCATTTATTTGCCCTGAATGTATGTATGTCACTATGGGTATACATACGTACAGGACAAATCAGTGGTTGTATTGTATGTTCATTTTTAATGTGAAGAAAGTGTTTTTAATGCTCTTTTATTGCACCTGTATTTATGTCTGTAAACTATAGATGGACATACATACAGGTATAATAAAAACGTGTTGGCTTGCCTTATTTGGATGTTTTTTTGAATGGTAATTTGCTGCTTTGTGTAAAAATGTGTTGCTAGTGTACATTTAATGTTTGCAAATGTTTAGTTAATGGCTGGTTTCTCTAGATTATTTTATTGGCTTATTTTTGGCATATAGATGTTGTTTGATGGTTACTTTGTCATAGATTAATTTACACAATGGTTTGATTGTAGGATTTGAAGTGTGTAATTGAATTGGATTGTAATTGATTGGTGATTGGATTAATTGATGGTAAATTAATTGTGTTGATGCTTTGTTTTTCTTTAATGATTGTATCTGTATCTTTTTTGGATTAGTGTCTTTGATTTGGAGCATTGTTTGACATAGTATATATCATGCAAAGATTATTTGTATCGTGTACACATTGTCAAATTGAGTGTTTGTATTTAGATTTATTAGATATTGATTGAGCTTGGTGATGTTTGATATTGGGAGACATTTGTTTTTGGCCATGTAGTGTATTTATTTGTATATTGGTTAATCATGCATATACAGTATATATATATATATATATTATAATATATATACACATGATGAAGCCACTGAACAAATAAGTGGGTATCGGGTCAGGGTGGCTTAACCCCTTAATGACTGTAGCGGTTAATAACCGCTAAGGTCATTAAGGGGTTAGGGGACATTAGTTTGGCACTTGTTCTTATTTTGTATATTTTTCAGCACCCCACTGTATGGACAGGGAGGAAGATGCAGCTGGCCTTCATCGTGGGTGCAGGACAAGGGTGAGTACAACATGTATTTAATGTATTTATTGTATTAATGTATATTTAATGGGCAAATGCATTATTATCCATATGTGGATAATAGTAATTTTGCACATTAATGTAGTGTATGTGTTAGGGGGCGGGGGGGATGTGTGTGGTATATTGCTATGTTTATTGGGGGCAATTGCCCCCAATAAACATGCTATTATGCCTTAATCCCTTCATTGCCTTAGCGGATAGCCGCTAAGGTAATGAAGCTGCTTTAATGTATTTTTATTAATATTGTGTGGTAGCAGGGGACCACCTGCTCCCACACACTATTATTAAAATGTACATTAATGCAGCTTCATTACCATAGCGGATAGCCGCTATGGTAATGAATTATTATTTATTGTTATCAGTTTTTTAATACTAGTGTAGATGTCTCCTGCGCTGAACCCCATTGGTTTCAGGTCCGAGGACCCCCTACTTCAGGAGTTACAGGCCCCGTTATGGGGTGCCGGTATCCCCTGCACTTTAAAGCTCCCGCGTCACGTGACCGGGACATTGAAATTCTGCAGGGGATACCGGCACCCCATAACGGGGCCTGTATCTCCTGAATTAGGGGGTCCTCGGACCTGAAACCAATGCGGGTCAGCTCGGGAGACCCCCTGCTCATGTAAACTATAATTAAAATGTATTTATTTAGTGTACGATCGCCTGTAACAGCCTTGCATGGAGATGGCTTCATTTTTTATCGGACGTGCTAATTTTTTCAGGCCAGTGCGAAAGCTCCTAGCTTAGAGCATAGCCCCCAAAGTGTTGTTAAGTTCATGTTATAAACTGTAGAATGTTTTTTAGTAATTAAAGAGTGCAGGATATGTTTGTGACTTACCATGATATGGTATCTATTGTTTATTGAGGGAAATATATGTGTACAATAAGAATACAACTTTTTGTAACAATAATTAACAAAGGACTCAAATAGTGAATTTAACATTTCTTCACACACAGTTACATTACTATATGAGAAGATTAACATGTAGGAAAAGGAAATTATTATTTTTTCCCTTGTGAGACAGTATTGGATAATGTTTCACTGTTTTTGTTTGTCTCTCTGGATCAAAATAATGTAAATACAAATATACCTGTAGGATAAGTATCTGTCATCTAAATTTAATATACAGCTATGGCCTTGTTGACTATTTTTGGTACGGTGACAAGGTGTGAGATTACAGTCCTGTGAACACTTTGCTCACTATGGCTAAACCACCGTCCTGCTGCGGTCAGCAAGTAAAATTATTTGAGTTTTTTTTTGTGTAATTGCAATTCAGTATTGTGCGCATCAGATGGTGGACAGTATATCTTTGTCTATGCCCGCACAAGCTCTGTCTGTTTCTATACAATATACTGTAAAATGTCTTCTGTCACCCCTTTTGTATCTAAAGCCCTCTACAGCTTAAAACCATTTTCACACACCTCTGGAATCTCCTTCCACTCAATATCTGACTGAACACTCTCTCTCCACCGTTTGGACCTTTCTTAAAACACACCTCTTTAATGAAGATATGAGTAGCTCTGCTGGCTGACTATACATCGCAGATGCACTGACCTTAGCCCCTTGCAGACACACTTATCCACCTCCTACCATCTCTGTATGTTCTCCCTACAGATGCAGAGCTATGGTCAGTCGTGCGGCTGTGAGTATGGGCTGGTGAATCATGTGCAATACCTTGACAGTCTGTGGTGCACTGCATAGCAGTCGGTAATGCCCATACTCCCTTAATCTAGTAATGCCTGAATCTTTTTCCCTTCTACATGCACGGAACACCAAGGGTAACTATTCAAACAGCCATTTTTGTTTGCAGAACACACAGACTGAGCATACAGTGAATAATCATCCCTATTATTACTACCCATGTTACATTCCATTGGTTCAACCATTTTTGGACAGTCTTTTGCCATATGTCCAAACTCTCGACATTTAAAACATTTCACAGCATAGTCCCTTGTAGATTCTTCCCTCTTAAAAAAGTTATTTTCTCTTGTGGTTATGTCCATGGGGGTATAAAACCCAACATGCTCATCAAAATTCCCCCTTTTTCCCTGAAATAGTCTTAACAGATTTACTGGGGCTCTGGATCTTCCGGTTCTGAGGCTGCCCTTGGATTGAGGGTTGAAGCCATTCTCATGCTGCAATGTACCATTCTACCAATGCGACCAGCTGGTCAGCTGTTTGGGGATCACTATGAATGACCAAGTGATGAAGGGCAACAGGTAAACCTCTCATAAATTGTTTCATCACTAGTTGCTCCACAATGTGTCTGGATGTGTTGATTTCTGGTTGTAACCACATTCTGGCAAGATGTATTAAGTCAAACATCTGTGATCTGTGGCTTTATCCATGTTTTAGGTCCAGGAAAGAAACATCTGGGCACGGACAGCCGTTGTCACCCCTAGGCGTGCCAGGATCTCTGTTTTCAGCTTGCTGTAATCACTGGCTTGAGCGGTTCCAGATCATAGTATGCTTTCTGGGGCTCCCCACTCAGAAACGGTGCTAGCAAACGTGCCCATTCAGCCACAGGCCATCCTTCTTTTTCAGCAGTCCGCTCAAACACCATCAGGTAGGCCTCTATATCATCTGCAGCCACCATCTTTTGCAGGTAGTTACTTACTCTAACCACCTTAGGATGTGATTCTGCGGCATCCCTGGTAAGCCTCTCAGATAGGCTCTGGATCTCCTGATGTATGGCATGGGCAGCATTTTGCTGCTCCTCTGAGCAATCGATGAGCTTCAGCCTGGGCAACTGCAGCTTGCTTAATCAAAACATCTGTGTATTAATTTTGGGCCAGCACCAGATGCTGCAATGCTGTAATGCTTTCTTGCTCTATGGCATTAGTCTGAACAGCCCTTCTGTTAGTTTCTTGCTCTACAGATGTGGATTGGATCAGGGCTTTGATAATTTCCTCAATTCTCCAGCAGCTCTATTTGACCTTTCAGGCTTGTCAGTGTGATGCCCGCATTAAACTCCACCATATGTGACAAAAGTACCTTTTTGCTATGTACCTTTCGTCCAGGAATCACCACTTTTCACTTCCAGGTAGGGGAAACAGTACACAGACACAGAGGTGAAAAATAAAGCTTTGGCCTGTTTATTTTGCCATTAAGATGTTACAGCAGAAAATATAAATAAATCAAAACAAACAAAATCCTTGCTCTACCGAGCATTAACTACCCATTTGGTAAGCCCTATCTACCAGGTGGATGGCTTACCCATTTACCAACATAACACAGGCTTTTTGCAAGCACAAAACACAGCTCCCTTAGCACAGGCTTCTTTGAAATGAATTGGTCTGTATTGCTCTGGACACAGACAGATTTTAACAGCTGCTCCTCTTCATTAGCAGTTGCAGCTGTGTGAGACCAAGGAGAGCTAAAAGTCCAAGTCTGGATTCTACCTGGAAAATCTCCAAGACATGGAGTGGAGCACTTGCCCACCCTACTCTCCAACTGCTCCGCCCCATGGGACCCAAAACACACCCAATAGGAAGTGCAACAATCCAAAATTATACACTGCATCTCCCTGGGGTTTAATTATAGCAGAAACCCTACAATAATTGAGGGGCAACATATACACCCTCCACTACCATCCCCTTATATCTGTCACAGTATCGCAGTTGACAATACAACATACTGTACAGTCTAGAAGTTGAGTCACTATGTACGAGCATAAAGCATACAATAGGTTTGAATGCAGAATCTTCCTTCTGCTCTTTCAAGAGCACTCAGTTTTCCTGACATAATGACTTCATCTTAGAACTTCTATCATTTGTATTAATGTACATTTTTTTCTCTTCATAACAAAATCTATTTCCAAATACAAGATACTGCTATGGGCACAACATGTGCACCAACATATGGAAACCTTTTTCTAGGTTGGTGAGAAGGATCTACTGTAGCACAGGCCTGCTCAACATACGGCCCGTGGGCCGGATGCGACCCGCCTGGACTCCCTGTGTCGTCCGCAATGCCCCCCCCCAGCCCGCTCTGCAGACACAGGAGGGAAGGAGCATCAGCATTTTGACACGCTCCCCACCCCCTCCTGAGCCCGCTCTGCTGACACATTGAAGGAGCGCTAGCATCATGATGCCCTCCCTCCTTCACCCCCCCAACCCCCTGAGCAAGGTCTGCCTATTAGGGAAGGAGCCAGCAGTTTCATGCGATCCCCTGCAGGCAGAGAGGAGAGAAGGAACAGAGCTGAGGCCGGTCTGACTGCAGAGTGTGGGGGCAGGGTTAGGGACAGCGGAGCCTGTTAGTGAGAGCAGGAAGTGAGGTGCCTGCTTCCAGGGCCCAATATGGCTTCACCCCTCCTCCCTCCAGCCATGCTCCACAGTGAAAGTTAGGACACACCCTGCAGCTGCTCCTCAGAGCTAGTGGCAGTGTCAGTGTGTCAGAGTCAGTGTCGCTGTGGCAGTGTGGCAGTGTCAGTGTCAATGTGTGAAAGTGTGGTTGTGTCAGAGTGTCAGTGTGGTTGTGTCAGAGTGTCAGTGTGTCAGTGTGGCTGTGGCAGTGTCAGAGTGTCAATGTCAGTGTGTCAGTGTCAGAGTGTCAGTGTCAGTGTGGCTGTGGCAGTGTCAGTGCGGCTGTGGCAGTGTCAGAGTGTCAGTGTCAGAGTGGCAGTATCAGAGTGGCAGTGTCAGAGTCAGAGTGGCTGTGCGGGACAGGGTCAGTGTCAAAGTGGCTGTGCGAGTCAGTGTCTGTGTCTGTGCAGGTCAGTGTCTGGGTCTGTGTGGGTCAGTGTCTTGGTCTGTGTGGGTCAGTGTCTGGGTCTGTGCGGGTCAGTGTCTGGGTCTGTGCGGGTCAGTGTCTGGGTCTGTGCGGGTCAGTGTCTTGGCCTGTGCGGGTCAGTGTCTGGGTCTGTGCAGGTCAGTGTCTGGGTCTGTGCGGGTCAGTGTCTGGGTCTGTGCGGGTCAGTGTCTGGGTCTGTGCGGGTCAGTGTCTTGGTCTGTGCGGGTCAGTGTCTGGGTCTGTGCAGGTCAGTGACTGGGTCTGTGCGGGTCAGTGTCTGGGTCTGTGCGGGTCAGTGTCTGGGTCTGTGCGGGTCAGTGTCTGGGTCTGTGCGGGTCAGTGTCTGTTTCTGTGCAGGTCAGTGTCTGTTTCTGTGCGGGTCAGTGTCTGTGTCTGTGTGGGTCAGTGTCTGTGTCTGTGTGGGTCAGTGTCTGTGTCTGTGCAGGTCAGTGTCTGTGTGTATGAGGGTCAGTGTCTGTGTCTGTGCGGGTTAGAGTCTGTGTGGGTCAGTGTCTGTGCAGGTCAGTGTCTGTGTCTGTGCCTGTGTGTGATGTGGAGGGGGAGTATTATATGTGAGGGGGATAGATGGGGGTGTGAGAGAGAGGGGGAGTCTCGCAAAGGCTGCCGACACTGGGGGGGATGGGGGCAATGGAATAGTTGTCTTGAGCCCCAGGAAAGCACTCTACGGCCTTATCTGGTATGCCCATCCTCATATCTCCCCCGGCACCCTCCATCATCACACTCATATCTGGGTTGTGGGGGGGTAATATGATGATCTGTGGGCGGGGGGGGGAGAAGATATGATGAGGATGATAATGGGTGCTGGGGGAAAGAAGATGATGATAATGATGATGATGATGATGATGATGATGATGATGATGATGATGATGATGATGATGATGATGATGATGATGATGATGATGATGATTTTACCCGTGCGGACCAAATCAGTTTTCTTTAGAGCAGTTCGGCCCTTCTCACTTTACAAGTTGTTCAGGCCTGATCTAGCGTATTTCACTATGATCTACAAAAATACACTGACAGTATAGAGCTCTGGATAAGCGGCAATATCTTCCTTTGTGAAGGAAGTAAGAAACTCTTCTATGAGTTCATATAAATTAGGATGCGATTACTCATAATCTGAAATTTACCTGTAAATTACATTTGGAAGAGATTGTTTTCCTGGAATTAAAAATAAAAAAAGACGATATACAGTAGGTAATCTACAAATGCAGTCAGATTTATTTAGCAGTATTCCACATGGAAACTGCAGTTGAAAGCTGCCTGACCACTGCCAAATTTTGGATTCCCAACAGCCAGACTAATTGCTCATCAGTATTAACACAGCCGTGTCCCTGCTTCTGAATGAGACTACGGCTGTGTTAATCTTACCAGGCCATCACCATTCAGGAAGAGCTGTGCATTGAGAGCAGACAGAATCGGTACCTTTCCTTGCACACCTTTAACAGGTGATCACAATGTTTTAATTGTATTTGAATTACATAGTATTGAAGAAGGGGGGTCTTTGGTGGTAGATGGGGTGGTTGAATGGGGTAGTGGCCCAAGGGTGAGTGATTAGGCCTCCTGGAAGGGGTTAATCCCTTAATTACATTAGTGTGGAACTACAGCTATGGTAATTAGGGGTTAATCCCTCCTACTACCCTCCTGGGAGGACTTACCACCCACCCCTGGAGCAAATATACCAAGTTCTCAAAATTGAATGTAGCTGACGCGGCTGGGATTTGATTCTGATTTTGGTTCCAGAGGATCAGTGGTAGCTCGCGTTCAAGAAAGTCCAAGTTTTCAGAAGACAAGGGAGCGGTGGCGTGTGGAACTTCACACCGTTTTGGGAACCAGGAAATCCTGGGCTAAGTCCCTGTCCTGTTAAAACTCTTATTTAAAGTTCCCTGCACCTAGGAAAGTTTAGTTTTTTACTCCAGACCCCAGTAAGTGTGTATTTTTGTCTGTATTTTGTGTTCCATTGTGTGTAAGCGAATTCGTGTGAATAAACTTAAATTTATTTCATTACCTTGTTTTGCTCAGTGAATGATTCTGGTTAAAAAGGTGTAAATTTCCTGGTCTCCTGTGACAGGTGTAACTGGTATTTTCATGGGGTGGGTGAAGTACTGTAGTTGCCCTAGGGTTTGTGGTCAGGCCACCTGGGAGGGTTGCGGGATTAAACTCTTTATTACCTTGGTGGTTACTACCACTAATGTAATAAGGGGTTAGCCACTCCCACTACCAACCCAGAAGGCCTAAAAACCCTCCACAGTGTAACTACCTTAGCCACCACCTACATCACTGTGATGGTAAGGGGGTACCCAGGACACTAATAAAGGTATTTGGCCCGGCTGGGTGCCCTTGTGCCATATTGGGGAATCGTAGATTGTCAGCTCTGCAACCCAGTAATGGCATTAACACTGTAATTTCAATATAAATGTATGTGTGTCTCCCACCAGGTATAAGGTGGCGAGACTAATGTAATTTCTAAACGTAAAAGGTATTACTGTGGCAGTGTTTTCCTGTAACCGCGCAAAGGAAAAATGGTTTTAAAACCCAGCACCTAGCAGCATAGCAGGCGGCTTTTTGCTAACTTTAACTAGGAAGCTCTTAGCGCAGTGAGATTAGCTGT